>NW_026781657.1:0-213357 GCF_030144855.1 Hypanus sabinus
TAGGACGTGGAACATGGAATGCAGAATATAGGAGGTTGAACATGGAATGTAGAATATACGATGCATAACAAGGTATGTAGAACATAAGACATTGAACATGGAATGTACAATATAGGACGTTGTACATGGAATGTTGAAAATACGATGCGGAACAACGAATGTTGAACATAGGATGCGGAACGTGGAATATAGAATATAGGACGTTGAACATGGAAAGTAGAAAATAGGACATTGAACATGGAATGTAGAATATAGGACATTGAACATGGAATGTAGAATATACGATGCGTAACCAGGAATGTAGAACATAGGACGTGGAACATGGAATGTAGAATATAGGACGTTGAATATGGAATGTAGAATATACGATGCGTAACAAGGTATGTAGAACATAAGACATTGAACATGGAATGTACAATATAGGACGTTGTACATGGAATGTTGAATATACGATGCGGAACAACGAATGTAGAACATAGGATGCGGAACATGGAATATAGAATATAGGACGTTGAACATGGCATGAAGAATATAGGACGCACAACATGGAATGTCGATGATTGGACGTGGAGGATGGAATGTAGTATATAGAACGCACGACAAGGAAAGTAGAAAATAGGACTTTGAACATGGAATGTGGAATATACGATGCGGAACATGGAATGTAGAATATAGGACGTGGAACATGAAATGTAGATTATAGGGCGTGGAACATGGAATGTAGAATATACGATGCGGAACATGGAATGTAGATTATAGGACGTGGAACATGGAATGTAGAACATAGGATGCGGAACATGGAATATAGAATATAGGACGTGGAACATGGAATGTAGATTATAGGGCGTGGAACATGGAATGTAGAATATACGATGCGGAACATGGACTGCAGATTATAAAACGTGTTACATGGAATGTAGATTATAGGACGTTGAACATGGAATATAGAATATACGTTGCTGAACAAGGAATGTTGAACATAGGACGTGGAACATGGAACGTAGAATATAGTACATAGAATATGGAATGTATAATATACGATGCGTAACCAGGAATGTAGAACTTAGGACGTGGAACATGGAATGTAGAATATAGGATGCACAACATGGGAAGTAGAAAATAGGTCATTGAACTTGGAATGTAGAATATAGGACGTTGAACACGGAATGTAGAATATACGATGCGGAACATGGAATGTAGATTATAGGACGTGGAACATGGAATGTACAATATTGGACGTTGTACATGGAACGTAGAATATAGGACGCAGAACATGCAACGTAGAATATAAGACGTTGAACATGGAATGTAGAATATAGGACGTGGAACATGGAATGTAGAATATAGGACGTCGAACATGGAATGCAGAATATAGGACGTTGAACATGGAATGTAGAATATAGGACATTGTACATGGAATGTACAAAATAGGACGTTGTACATGGAATTTTGAATATACGATGCGGAACAACGAATGTTGAACATAGGATGCGGAACGTGGAAGATAAAATATAGGACGTTGAACATGGCATGAAGAATATAGGACGCACAACATGGAATGTAGATGATAGGACGTGGAGGATGGAATGTAGAATATAGAACGCACAACAAGGAAAGTAGAAAATAGGACTTTGAACAGGAATGTAGAATATAGGACGTTGAACATGGAATGCAGAACATACGATGCGGAACAAGGAATGTAGAAAATAGGATGCGGAACATGGAATATAGAATATAGGACGTGGAACATGGAATGTAGATTATAGGACGTGGAACATGGAATGTAGAATATAGGACGAACAACATTGAAAGTAGAAAATAGGACATTGAACATGGAATGTAGAATATAGGACGTTCAACATGGAATGTAGATTATAGGACGTGGAACATGGAATGTAGAATATAGGACGCACAACATGGGAAGTAGAAAATAGGTCATTGAACTTGGAATGTAGAATATAGGACGTTGAACACGGAATGTAGAATATACGATGCGGAACATGGAATGTAGATTATAGGACGTGGAACATGGAATGTAGACTATAGGACGTTGAACATGGAACGTAGAATATAGGACGCAGAACATGCAACGTATTATATAAGACGTTGAACATGGAATGTAGAATATAGGACATTGTACATGGAATGTTGAATATACGATGCGGAACAACGAATGTAGAACATAGGATGCGGAACATGGAATATAGAATATAGGACGTTGAACATGGCCTGAAGAATATAGGACGCACCACATGGAATGTAGATGATTGGACGTGGAGGATGGAATGTAGTATATAGAACGCACGACAAGGAAAGTAGAAAATAGGACTTTGAACATGGAATGTGGAATATACGATGCGGTACATGGAATGTAGAATATAGGACGTTGAACATGGAATATAGAATGTACGTTGCTGAACAAGGAGTGTAGAACATAGGATGCGGAACATGGAATATAGAACATAGGACGTGGAACATATTTTGTAGATTATAGGACGTGGAACATGTAATGTAGAATATATACGACGTGTAACATGGAATGTTGAAAACATGATGTGGAACAAGGAATGTAGATTATCGGACGTGGAACATGGAATGTAGAATATAGGACGCACAACATGGAATGTAGATGATCGGAAGTGGAACATGGAATGTAGAATATAGGATGTGGAAGAAGGAATGTAGATTATCGGACGTGGAAAATGGAATGTAGAATATACGACGCACAACATGGAAAGTAGAAAAGAGGACATTGAACATGGAATGTAGAATATAGGACATTGAACATGGAATGTAGAATATACGATGCGTAACCAGGAATGTAGAACATAGGACGTGGAACATGGAATGTAGAATATAGGACGTTGAATATGGAATGTAGAATATACGATGCGTAACAAGGTATGTAGAACATAAGACATTGAACATGGAATGTACAATATAGGACGTTGTACATGGAATGTTGAATATACGATGCGGAACAACGAATGTAGAACATAGGATGCGGAACATGGAATATAGAATATAGGACGTTGAACATGGCATGAAGAATATAGGACGCACAACATGGAATGTCGATGATTGGACGTGGAGGATGGAATGTAGTATATAGAACGCACGACAAGGAAAGTAGAAAATAGGACTTTGAACATGGAATGTGGAATATATGATGCGGAACATGGAATGTAGAATATAGGACGTGGAACATGGAATGTAGATTATAGGGCGTGGAACATGGAATGTAGAATATACGATGCGGAACATGGAATGTAGATTATAGGACGTGGAACATGGAATGTAGAACATAGGATGCGGAACATGGAATATAGAATATAGGACGTGGAACATGGAATGTAGATTATAGGGCGTGGAACATGGAATGTAGAATATACGATGCGGAACATGGAATGCAGATTATAAAACTTGTTACATGGAATGTAGATTATAGGACGTTGAACATGGAATATAGAATATACGTTGCTGAACAAGGAATGTAGAACATAGGATGCGGAACATGGAATATAGAATATAGGACGTGGAACATAGAATGTAGATTATAGGACTTGGAACATGTAATGTAGAATATATACGACATGTAACATGGAATGCAGAAAATATGATGTGGAACAAGGAATGTAGAATATAGGACGTGGAACATAGAATGTAGAATATAGGACGCACAACATGGAATGTAGATGATCGGAAGTGGAACATGGAATGTAGAATATAGGATGTGGAACAAGGAATGTAGATTATAGGACGTGGAAAATGGAATGTAGAATATACGACGCACAACATGGAAAGTAGAAAATAGGACATTGAACATGGAATGTAGAATATAGGACTTTGAACATGGAATGTAGAATACAGGACGTGGAACATGGAACGTAGAATATAGTACATAGAATATGGAATGTAGAATATACGATGCGTAACCAGGAATGTAGAACATAGGACGTGGAACATGGAATGTAGAATATAGGATGCACAACATGGGAAGTAGAAAATAGGTCATTGAACTTGGAATGTAGAATATAGGACGTTGAACACGGAATATAGAATATACGATGCGGAACATGGAATGTAGATTATAGGACGTGGAACATGGAATGTAGATTATAGGACGTTGAACATGGAACGTAGAATATAGGACGCAGAACATGCAACGTAGAATATAAGACGTTGAACATGGAATGTAGAATATAGAACGTGGAACATGGAATGTAGAATATAGGACATTGAATATGGAATGTAGAATATACGATGCGTAACAAGGTATGTAGAACATAAGACATTGAACATGGAATGTACAATATAGGACGTTGTGCATGGAATGTTGAATATACGATGCGGAACAACAAATGTAGAACATAGGATGCGGAACATGCAATATAGAATATAGGACGTTGAACATGGCATGAAGAATATAGGACGCACAACATGGAGTGTAGATGATTGGACGTGAAGGATGGAATGTAGTATATAGAACGCACGACAAGGAAAGTAGAAAATAAGACTTTGAACATGGAATGTGGAATATACGAAGCGGAACATGGAATGTAGAATATAGGACGTGGAACATGGAATGCAGAATATAGGACTTGGAAAATGGAATGCTGAATATAGGACGCACAACATGGAAAGTAGAAAATAGGACATTGAACGGAATGTAGAATATAGGACGTTGAACATGGAATGTAGAATATAGGACGTGGAACATGGAATGTAGAACATAGCATGCGGAACATGGAATATAGAATATAGGACGTGGAACATGGAATGTAGATTATAGGGCGTGGAACATGGAATGTTGAATATACGATGCGGAATATGGAATGTAGATTATAGGACGTTGACCATGGAACGTAGAATATAGGACGGAGATCATGCAACGTAGAATATCAGACATTGAACATGGAATGTAGAATATACGATGCGGAACAAGGAATGTAGAAAATAGGATGCGCAACATGGAATATAGAATTTAGGACGTCGAACATGGAATGTAGATTATAGGGCGTGGAACACAGAATGTAGAATATAGGACGCACAACATGGAAAGTAGAAAATAGGACATTGAATATGGAATGTAGAATATATGATGTGGAACATGGAATGTAGAGTATAGGACGTGGAACATGGAATGTAGAAGATAGGATGTGGAACAAGGAATGTAGATTATAGGACATTGAACATGGCATGTAGATTATAGGACGTGGAACATGGAATGTAGCATATACGACACACAACATGGAAAGTAGAAAAGAGGACATTGAACATTTAATGTAGAATATAGGACGTGGAACATGTAATGTAGAATATAAAACGTTGAACATGGAATATAGAATATACGTTGCTGAACAAGGAATGTAGAACATAGGATGCGGAACAAGGAATGTAGATTTTAGGACGTGGAAAATGGAATGTAGAGTATATGACGCACAACATGGAAAGTAGAAAATAGGACATTGAACTTGGAATGTAGAATATAGGACGTTGAACAAGGAATGTAGAATATACGATGCGGAACATGGAATGTAGATTATAGGACGTGGAACATGGAATGTAGATTATAGGACGTTGAACATGGAACGTAGAATATAGGACGCAGAACATGCAACCTAGAATATAAGACGTTGAACATGGAATGTAGAATACAGGACGTGGAACATGGAATGTAGAATATAGGACGTTGAACATGGAATGTAGAATATAGGACGTTGAACATGGAATGTGGAATATACGATGCGGGACATGGAATGTAGAATATAGGACGTTGAACATGGAATGCAGAATATAGGACGTTGAACATGGAATGTAGAATATACAATGCGTAACAAGGTATGTAGAACATAAGACATTGAACATGGAATGTACAATATAGGACGTTGTACATGGAATGTTGAATATACGATGCGGAACATGGAATGTAGATTATAGGACGTGGAACATGGAATGCAGATTATAGGACGTTGAACATGGAACGTAGAATATGGGACGCAGAACTTGCAACGTAGAATATAAGACGTTGAACATGAAATGTAGAATACAGGACGTGGAACATGGAACGTAGAATATAGTACATAGAATATGGAATGTATAATATACGATGCGTAACCAGGAATGTAGAACATAGGAAGTGGAACATGGAATGTAGAATATAGGATGCACAACATGGGAAGTAGAAAATAGGTCATTGAACTTGGAATGTAGATTATAGGACGTTGAACACAGAATGTAGAATATACGATGCGGAACATGGAATGTAGATTATAGGACGTGGAACATGGAATGTAGATTATAGGACGTTGAACATGGAACGTAGAATATAGGACACAGAACATGCAACGTAGAATATAAGACGTTGAACATGGAATGTAGAATATAGGACGTGGAACATGGAAAGTGGAATATACGATGCGGAACATGGAATGTAGAATATAGGACGTGGAACATGGAATGCAGAATATAGGACGTTGAACATGGAATGTAGAATCTACGATGCGTAACAAGGTATGTAGAACATAAGACATTGAACATGGAATGTACAATATAGGACCTTGTACATGGAATGTAGAATATACGATGCGGAACATGGAATGTAGATTATAGGACGTGGAACATGGAATGTAGAATATAGGACGCAGAACATGCAACGTAGAATATAAGACGTTGAACATGGAATGTAGATTATAGGACGTGGAACATGGAATGTAGAATATAGGACGTCGAACATGGAATGTAGAATACAGGACGTTGAAAATGGAATGTGGAATATACGATGCAGAACATGGAATGTAGAATATAGGACGTGGAACATGGAATGCAGAATATAGGAGGTTGAACATGGAATGTAGAATATACGATGCATAACAAGGTATGTAGAACATAAGACATTGAACATGGAATGTACAATATAGGACGTTGTACATGGAATGTTGAAAATACGATGCGGAACAACGAATGTTGAACATAGGATGCGGAACGTGGAATATAGAATATAGGACGTTGAACATGGCATGAAGAATATAGGACGCACAACATGGAATGTAGATGATAGGACGTGGAGGATGGAATGTAGAATATAGAACGCACAACAAGGAAAGTAGAAAATAGGACATTGAACATGGAAAGTAGAATATAGGACGTTGAACATGGAATGTAGAATATAGGACGTGGAACATGGAATGCAGAATATAGGACGTTGAACATGGAATGTAGAATCTATGATGTGGAACTTGGAATGTAGATTATAGGACGTTGAACATGGCTTGTAGATTATAGGACGTGGAAAATGGAATGCAGAATATAGGACGCCCAACATGGAAAGTAGAAAATAGGACATTGAACATGGAATTTAGAATATAGGACGATGAACATGGAATGTAGAATATAGGACGTGGAACATGGAATGTAGAACATAGGATGCGGAACACGGAATATAGAATACAGGACGTGGAACATGGAATGCAGATTATAGGGCGTGGAACATGGAATGTAGAATATACGATGCGGAACATGGAATGTAGATTATAGGACGTGGAACATGGAATGTAGAAAATAGGATGCGGAACATGGAAAATAGAATATAGGACGTGGAACATGGAATGTAGATTATAGGGCGTGGAACATGGATTGTAGAATATATAATGCGGAACATGGAATGTAGATTATAGGACGTGTAACATGGAATGTAGATTATAGGACGTTGAACATGGAATATAGAATATACGTTGCTGAACAAGGAATGTAGAACATAGGATGCGGAACATGGAATATAGAATATAGGACGTGGAACATAGAATGTAGATTATAGGACGTGGAACATGTAATGTAGAATATATACGACGTGTAACATGGAATGTAGAAAATATGATGTGGAACAAGGAATGTAGATTATAGGACGTTGAACATGGCATGTAGATTATAGGACGTGGAACATGGAATGTAGAATATAGGACGTACAACATGGAATGTAGATGATCGGAAGTGGAACATGGAATGTAGAATATAGGATGTGGAACAAGGAATGTAGATTATAGGACGTGGAAAATGGAATGTAGAATATACGACGCTCAACATGGAAAGTAGAAAATAGGACATTGAACATGGAATGTAGAATACAGGACGCTGAACATGGAATGTAGAATACAGGACGTGGAACATGGAACGTAGAATATAGGACGCAGAACATGCAACGTAGAATATAAGACGTTGAACATGGAATGTAGAATATAGGATGTGGAACAAGGAATGTAGATTATAGGACGTGGAAAATGGAATGTAGAATATACGACGCACAACATGGAAAGTAGAAAATAGGACATTGAACATGGAATGTAGAATATAGGACATTGAACATGGAATGTAGAATATACGATGCGTAACCAGGAATGTAGAACATAGGACGTGGAACATGGAATGTAGAATATAGGACGTTGAATATGGAATGTAGAATATACGATGCGTAACAAGGTATGTAGAACATAAGACATTGAACATGGAATGTACAATATAGGACGTTGTGCATGGAATGTTGAATATACGATGCGGAACAACGAATGTAGAACATAGGATGCGGAACATGCAATATAGAATATAGGACGTTGAACATGGCATGAAGAATATAGGACGCACAACATGGAATGTAGATGATTGGACGTGAAGGATGGAATGTAGTATATAGAACGCACGACAAGGAAAGTAGAAAATAAGACTTTGAACATGGAATGTGGAATATACGATGCGGAACATGGAATGTACAATATAGGACGTGGAACATGGAATGCAGAATATAGGACTTGGAAAATGGAATGCTGAATATAGGACGCACAACATGGAAAGTAGAAAATAGGACATTGAACGGAATGTAGAATATAGGACGTTGAACATGGAATGTAGAATATAGGACGTGGAACATGGAATGTAGAACATAGCATGCGGAACATGGAATATAGAATATAGGACGTGGAACATGGAATGTAGATTATAGGGCGTGGAACATGGAATGTTGAATATACGATGCGGAATATGGAATGTAGATTATAGGACGTTGACCATGGAACGTAGAATATAGGACGGAGATCATGCAACGTAGAATATCAGACATTGAACATGGAATGTAGAATATACGATGCGGAACAAGGAATGTAGAAAATAGGATGCGCAACATGGAATATAGAATTTAGGACGTCGAACATGGAATGTAGATTATAGGGCGTGGAACATAGAATGTAGAATATAGGACGCACAACATGGAAAGTAGAAAATAGGACATTGAATATGGAATGTAGAATATATGATGTGGAACATGGAATGTAGAGTATAGGACGTGGAACATGGAATGTAGAAGATAGGACGTGGAACAAGGAATGTAGATTATAGGACATTGAACATGGCATGTAGATTATAGGACGTGGAACATGGAATGTAGCATATACGACACACAACATGGAAAGTAGAAAAGAGGACATTGAACATTTAATGTAGAATATACGACGTGGAACATGTAATGTAGAATATAGGACGTTGAACATGGAATATAGAATATACGTTGCTGAACAAGGAATGTAGAACATAGGATGCGGAACAAGGAATGTAGATTTTAGGACGTGGAAAATGGAATGTAGAGTATATGACGCACAACATGGAAAGTAGAAAATAGGACATTGAACTTGGAATGTAGAATATAGGACGTTGAACACGGAATGTAGAATATAGGATGCGGAACATGGAATGTAGAATATAGGACATTGAACATGGAAAGTGGAATATACGATGCGGAACATGGAATGTAGAATATAGGACGTGGAACATGGAATGCAGAATATAGGACGTTGAACATGGAATGTAGAATCTACGATGCGTAACAAGGTATGTAGAACATAAGACATTGAACATGGAATGTACAATATAGGACCTTGTACATGGAATGTAGAATATACGATGCGGAACATGGAATGTAGATTATAGGACGTGGAACATGGAATGTAGAATATAGGACGCAGAACATGCAACGTAGAATATAAGACGTTGAACATGGAATGTAGATTATAGGACGTGGAACATGGAATGTAGAATATAGGACGTCGAACATGGAATGTAGAATACAGGACGTTGAAAATGGAATGTGGAATATACGATGCAGAACATGGAATGTAGAATATAGGACGTGGAACATGGAATGCAGAATATAGGAGGTTGAACATGGAATGTAGAATATACGATGCATAACAAGGTATGTAGAACATAAGACATTGAACATGGAATGTACAATATAGGACGTTGTACATGGAATGTTGAAAATACGATGCGGAACAACGAATGTTGAACATAGGATGCGGAACGTGGAATATAGAATATAGGACGTTGAACATGGCATGAAGAATATAGGACGCACAACATGGAATGTAGAATATAGGACGTGGAAAATGGAATGCAGAATATAGGACGCCCAACATGGAAAGTAGAAAATAGGACATTGAACATGGAATTTAGAATATAGGACGATGAACATGGAATGTAGAATATAGGACGTGGAACATGGAATGTAGAACATAGGATGCAGAACACGGAATATAGAATATAGGACGTGGAACATGGAATGCAGATTATAGGGCGTGGAACATGGAATGTAGAATATACGATGCGGAACATGGAATGTAGATTATAGGACGTGGAACATGGAAAGTAGAAAATAGGATACGGAACATGGAAAATAGAATATAGGACGTGGAACATGGAATGTAGATTATAGGGCGTGGAACATGGATTGTAGAGTATATGACGCACAACATGGAAAGTAGAAAATAGGACATTGAATTTGGAATGTAGAATATAGGACGTTGAACACGGAATGTAGAATATACGATGCGGAACATGGAATGTAGATTATAGGACGTGGAACATGGAATGTAGATTATAGGACGTTGAACATGGAACGTAGAATATAGGACGCAGAACATGCAACGTAGAATATAAGACGTTGAACATGGAATGTAGAATATAGGACGTGGAACATGGAATGTAGAATATAGGATGCGGAACAAGGAATGTAGATTTTAGGACGTGGAAAATGGAATGTAGAGTATATGACGCACAACATGGAAAGTAGAAAAGAGGACATTGAACTTGGAATGTAGAATATAGGACGTTGAACACGGAATGTAGAATATACGATGCGGAACATGGAATGTAGATTATAGGACGTGGAACATGGAATGTAGATTATAGGACGTTGAACATGGAACGTAGAATATAGGACGCAGAACATGCAACGTAGAATATAAGACGTTGAACATGGAATGTAGAATATAGGACGTGGAACATGGAATGTAGAATATAGGACGTCGAACATGGAATGTAGAATATAGGACATTGAACATGGAAAGTGGAATATACGATGCGGAACATGGAATGTAGAATAGAGGACGTGGAACATGGAATGCAGAATATAGGACGTTGAACATGGAATGTAGAATCTACGATGCGTAACAAGGTATGTAGAACATAAGACATTGAACATGGAATGTACAATATAGGACCTTGTACATGGAATGTAGAATATACGATGCGGAACATGGAATGTAGATTATAGGACGTGGAATATGGAATGTAGAATATAGGATGCAGAACATGCAACGTAGAATATAAGACGTTGAACATGGAATGTAGATTATAGGACGTGGAACATGGAATGTAGAATATAGGACGTCGAACATGGAATGTAGAATACAGGACGTTGAAAATGGAATGTGGAATATACGATGCAGAACATGGAATGTAGAATATAGGACGTGGAACATGGAATGCAGAATATAGGAGGTTGAACATGGAATGTAGAATATACGATGCATAACAAGGTATGTAGAACATAAGACATTGAACATGGAATGTACAATATAGGACGTTGTACATGGAATGTTGAAAATACGATGCGGAACAACGAATGTTGAACATAGGATGCGGAACGTGGAATATAGAATATAGGACGTTGAACATGGCATGAAGAATATAGGACGCACAACATGGAAAGTAGAAAATAGGACATTGAACATGGAATTTAGAATATAGGACGATGAACATGGAATGTAGAATATAGGACGTGGAACATGGAATGTAGAACATAGGATGCGGAACACGGAATATAGAATATAGGACGTGGAACATGGAATGCAGATTATAGGGCGTGGAACATGGAATGTAGAATATACGATGCGGAACATGGAATGTAGATTATAGGACGTGGAACATGGAAAGTAGAAAATAGGATACGGAACATGGAAAATAGAATATAGGACGTGGAACATGGAATGTAGATTATAGGGCGTGGAACATGGATTGTAGAATATATGATGCGGAACATGGAATGTAGATTATAGGACGTGTAACATGGAATGTAGATTATAGGACGTTGAACATGGAATATAGAATATACGTTGCTGAACAAGGAATGTAGAACATCGGATGCGGAACATGGAATATAGAATATAGGACGTGGAACATAGAATGTAGATTATAGGACGTGGAACATGTAATGTAGAATATATACGACGTGTAACATGGAATGTAGAAAATATGATGTGGAACAAGGAATGTAGATTATAGGACGTTGAACATGGCATGTAGATTATAGGACGTGGAACATGGAATGTAGAATATAGGACGTACAACATGGAATGTAGATGATCGGAAGTGGAACATGGAATGTAGAATATAGGATGTGGAACAAGGAATGTAGATTATAGGACGTGGAAAATGGAATGTAGAATATACGACGCACAACATGGAAAGTAGAAAATAGGACATTGAACATGGAATGTAGAATACAGGACGTGGAACATGGAACGTAGAATATAGTACATAGAATATGGAATGTAGAATATACGATGCGTAACCAGGAATGTAGAACATAGGACGTGGAACATGGAATGTAGAATATAGGATGCGGAACATGGAATGTAGATTATAGGACGTGTAATATGGAATGTAGATTATAGGACGTTGAACACGGAATGTAGAATATACGATGCGGAATATGGAATGTAGAATACAGGACGTGGAACATGGAACGTAGAATATAGGACACAGAACATGCAACGTAGAATATAAGACGTTGAACATGGAATGTAGAATATAGGACGTGGAACATGGAATGTAGAATATAGGACATTGAATATGGAATGTAGAATATACGATGCGTAACAAGGTATGTAGAACATAAGACATTGAACATGGAATGTACAATATAGGACGTTGTGCATGGAATGTTGAATATACGATGCGGAACAACGAATGTAGAACATAGGATGCGGAACATGGAATATAGAATATAGGACGTTGAACATGGCATGAAGAATATAGGACGCACAACATGGAATGTAGATGATTGGACGTGAAAATGGAATGTAGTATATAGAACGCACGACAAGGAAAGTAGAAAATAAGACTTTGAACATGGAATGTGGAATATACGATGCGGAACATGGAATGTAGAATATGGGACGTGGAACATGGAATGCAGAATATAGGACTTGGAAAATGGAATGCTGAATATAGGACGCACAACATGGAAAGTAGAAAATAGGACATTGAACGGAATGTAGAATATAGGACGTTGAACATGGAATGTAGAATATAGGACGTGGAACATGGAATGTAGAACATAGCATGCGGAACATGGAATATAGAATATAGGACGTGGAACATGGAATGTAGATTATAGGGCGTGGAACATGGAATGTTGAATATACGATGCGGAATATGGAATGTAGATTATAGGACGTTGACCATGGAACGTAGAATATAGAACGGAGATCATGCAACATAGAATATCAGACATTGAACATGGAATGTAGAATATACGATGCGGAACAAGGAATGTAGAAAATAGGATGCGCAACATGGAATATAGAATTTAGGACGTCGAACATGGAATGTAGATTATAGGGCGTGGAACATAGAATGTAGAATATAGGGCGTGGAACATAGAATGTAGAATATAGGACGCACAACATGGAAAGTAGAAAATAGGACATTGAATATGGAATGTAGAATATATGATGTGGAACATGGAATGTAGAGTATAGGACGTGGAACATGGAATGTAGAAGATAGGACGTGGAACAAGGAATGTAGATTATAGGACATTGAACATGGCATGTAGATTATAGGACGTGGAACATGGAATGTAGCATATACGACACACAACATGGAAAGTAGAAAAGAGGACATTGAACATTTAATGTAGAATATACGACGTGGAACATGCAATGTAGAATATAGGACGTTGAACATGGAATATAGAATATACGTTGCTGAACAAGGAATGTAGAACATAGGATGCGGAACAAGGAATGTAGATTTTAGGACGTGGAAAATGGAATGTAGAGTATATGACGCACAACATGGAAAGTAGAAAATAGGACATTGAACTTGGAATGTAGAATATAGGACGTTGAACAAGGAATGTAGAATATACGATGCGGAACATGGAATGTAGATTATAGGACGTGGAACATGGAATGTAGATTATAGGACGTTGAACATGGAACGTAGAATATAGGACGCAGAACATGCAACGTAGAATATAAGACGTTGAACATGGAATGTAGAATACAGGACGTGGAACATGGAATGTAGAATATAGGACGTTGAACATGGAATGTAGAATATAGGACGTTGAACATGGAATGTGGAATATACGATGCGGGACATGCAATGTAGAATATAGGACGTGGAACATGGAATGCAGAATATAGGACGTTGAACATGGAATGTAGAATATACAATGCGTAACAAGGTATGTAGAACATAAGACATTGAACATGGAATGTACAATATAGGACGTTGTACATGGAATGTTGAATATACGATGCGGAACATGGAATGTAGATTATAGGACGTGGAACATGGAATGCAGATTATAGGACGTTGAACATGGAACGTAGAATATGGGACGCAGAACATGCAACGTAGAATATAAGACGTTGAACATGAAATGTAGAATACAGGACGTGGAACATGGAACGTAGAATACTGGACGTTGAAAATGGAATGTGGAATATACGATGCAGAACATGGAATGTAGAATATAGGACGTGGAACATGGAATGCAGAATTTAGGAGGTTGAACATGGAATGTAGAATATACGATGCATAACAAGGTATGTAGAACATAAGACATTGAACATGGAATGTACAATATAGGACGTTGTACATGGAATGTTGAAAATACGATGCGGAACAACGAATGTTGAACATAGGATGCGGAACGTGGAATATAGAATATAGGACGTTGAACATGGCATGAAGAATATAGGACGCACAACATGGAATGTAGATGATAGGACGTGGAGGATGGAATGTAGAATATAGAACGCACAACAAGGAAAGTAGAAAATAGGACATTGAACATGGAAAGTAGAATATAGGACGTTGAACATGGAATGTAGAATATAGGACGTGGAACATGGAATGCAGAATCTATGATGTGGAACTTGGAATGTAGATTATAGGACGTTGAACATGGCATGAAGAATATAGGACGCACAACATGGAAAGTAGAAAATAGGACATTGAACGGAATGTAGAATATAGGACGTTGAACATGGAATGTAGAATATAGGACGTGGAACATGGAATGTAGAACATAGCATGCGGAACATGGAATATAGAATATAGGACGTGGAACATGGAATGTAGATTATAGGGCGTGGAACATGGAATGTTGAATATACGATGCGGAATATGGAATGTAGATTATAGGACGTTGACCATGGAACGTAGAATATAGGACGGAGATCATGCAACATAGAATATCAGACATTGAACATGGAATGTAGAATATACGATGCGGAACAAGGAATGTAGAAAATAGGATGCGCAACATGGAATATAGAATTTAGGACATCGAACATGGAATGTAGATTATAGGGCGTGGAACATAGAATGTAGAATATAGGGCGTGGAACATAGAATGTAGAATATAGGACGCACAACATGGAAAGTAGAAAATAGGACATTGAATATGGAATGTAGAATATATGATGTGGAACATGGAATGTAGAGTATAGGACGTGGAACATGGAATGTAGAAGATAGGACGTGGAACAAGGAATGTAGATTATAGGACATTGAACATGGCATGTAGATTATAGGACGTGGAACATGGAATGTAGCATATACGACACACAACATGGAAAGTAGAAAAGAGGACATTGAACATTTAATGTAGAATATACGACGTGGAACATGCAATGTAGAATATAGGACGTTGAACATGGAATGTAGAATATAGGACGTGGAACATGGAATGCAGAATCTATGATGTGGAACTTGGAATGTAGATTATAGGACGTTGAACATGGCTTGTAGATTATAGGACGTGGAAAATGGAATGCAGAATATAGGACGCCCAACATGGAAAGTAGAAAATAGGACATTGAACATGGAATTTAGAATATAGGACGATGAACATGGAATGTAGAATATAGGACGTGGAACATGGAATGCAGAATATAGGACGTTGAACATGGAATGTAGAATCTACGATGCGTAACAAGGTATGTAGAACATAAGACATTGAACATGGAATGTACAATATAGGACCTTGTACATGGAATGTAGAATATATGATGCGGAACATGGAATGTAGATTATAGGACGTGGAACATGGAATGTAGAATATAGGACGCAGAACATGCAACGTAGAATATAAGACGTTGAACATGGAATGTAGATTATAGGACGTGGAACATGGAATGTAGAATATAGGACGTCGAACATGGAATGTAGAATACAGGACGTTGAAAATGGAATGTGGAATATACGATGCAGAACATGGAATGTAGAATATAGTACGTGGAACATGGAATGCAGAATATAGGAGGTTGAACATGGAATGTAGAATATACGATGCATAACAAGGTATGTAGAACATAAGACATTGAACATGGAATGTACAATATAGGACGTTGTACATGGAATGTTGAAAATACGATGCGGAACAATGAATGTTGAACATAGGATGCGGAACGTGGAATATAGAATATAGGACGTTGAACATGGCATGAAGAATATAGGACGCACAACATGGAATGTAGATGATAGGACGTGGAGGAT
The DNA here is from genome assembly GCF_030144855.1 of Hypanus sabinus. Classification (NCBI taxonomy): domain Eukaryota; kingdom Metazoa; phylum Chordata; class Chondrichthyes; order Myliobatiformes; family Dasyatidae; genus Hypanus; species Hypanus sabinus. The sequence goes on from NW_026781657.1 coordinate 17,122, forward strand.
GGAATGTAGAATATAGAACGCACAACAAGGAAAGTAGAAAATAGGACATTGAACATGGAAAGTAGAATATAGGACGTTGAACATGGAATGTAGAATATAGGACGTGGAACATGGAATGCAGAATCTATGATGTGGAACTTGGAATGTAGATTATAGGACGTTGAACATGGCTTGTAGATTATAGGACGTGGAAAATGGAATGCAGAATATAGGACGCCCAACATGGAAAGTAGAAAATAGGACATTGAACATGGAATTTAGAATATAGGACGATGAACATGGAATGTAGAATATAGGACGTGGAACATGGAATGTAGAACATAGGATGCGGAACACGGAATATAGAATATAGGACGTGTAACATGGAATGTAGATTATAGGACGTTGAACATGGAATACAGAATATACGTTGCTGAACAAGGAATGTAGAACATAGGATGCGCAACATGGAATATAGAATATAGGACGTGGAACATAGAATGTAGATTATAGGACGTGGAACATGTAATGTAGAATATATACGACGTGTAACATGGAATGTAGAAAATATGATGCGGAACAAGGAATGTAGATTATAGGACGTTGAACATGGCATGTAGATTATAGGACGTGGAACATGGAATGTAGAATATAGGACGTACAACATGGAATGTAGATGATCGGAAGTGGAACATGGAATGTAGAATATAGGATGTGGAACAAGGAATGTAGATTATAGGACGTGGAAAATGGAATGTAGAATATACGACGCACAACATGGAAAGTAGAAAATAGGACATTGAACATGGAATGTAGAATACAGGACGTTGAACATGGAATGTAGAATATACAATGCGTAACAAGGTATGTAGAACATAAGACATTGAACATGGAATGTACAATATAGGACGTTGTACATGGAATGTTGAATATACGATGCGGAACATGGAATGTAGATTATAGGACGTGGAACATGGAATGTAGATTATAGGACGTTGAACATGGAACGTAGAATATAGGACGCAGAACATGCAACGTAGAATATAAGACGTTGAACATGGAATGTAGAATATAGGACGTGGAACATGGAATGTAGAATATAGGACGTCGAACATGGAATGTAGAATATAGGACATTGAACATGGAAAGTGGAATATACGATGCGGAACATGGAATGTAGAATATAGGACGTGGAACATGGAATGCAGAATATAGGACATTGAACATGGAATGTAGAATCTACGATGCGTAACAAGGTATGTAGAACATAAGACATTGAACATGGAATGTACAATATAGGACCTTGTACATGGAATGTAGAATATACGATGCGGAACATGGAATGTAGATTATAGGACGTGGAACATGGAATGTATAATATAGGACGCAGAACATGCAACGTAGAATATAAGACGTTGAACATGGAATGTAGATTATAGGACGTGGAACATGGAATGTAGAATATAGGACGTCGAACATGGAATGTAGAATACAGGACGTTGAAAATGGAATGTGGAATATACGATGCAGAACATGGAATGTAGAATATAGGACGTGGAACATGGAATGCAGAATATAGGAGGTTGAACATGGAATGTAGAATATACGATGCATAACAAGGTATGTAGAACATAAGACATTGAACATGGAATGTACAATATAGGACGTTGTACATGGAATGTTGAAAATACGATGCGGAACAATGAATGTTGAACATAGAATGCGGAACGTGGAATATAGAATATAGGACGTTGAACATGGCATGAAGAATATAGGACGCACAACATGGAATGTCGATGATTGGACGTGGAGGATGGAATGTAGTATATAGAACGCACGACAAGGAAAGTAGAAAATAGGACATTGAACATGGAAAGTAGAATATAGGACGTTGAACATGGAATGTAGAATATAGGACGTGGAACATGGAATGCAGAATCTATGATGTGGAACTTGGAATGTAGATTATAGGACGTTGAACATGGCTTGTAGATTATAGGACGTGGAAAATGGAATGCAGAATATAGGACGCCCAACATGGAAAGTAGAAAATAGGACATTGAACATGGAATTTAGAATATAGGACGATGAACATGGAATGTAGAATATAGGACGTGGAACATGGAATGTAGAACATAGGATGCGGAACATGGAATATAGAATATAGGAGGTGGAACATGGAATGCAGATTATAGGGCGTGGAACATGGAATGTAGAATATACGATGCGGAACATGGAATGTAGATTATAGGACGTGGAACATGGAATGTAGAAAATAGGATGCGGAACATGGAAAATAGAATATAGGACGTGGAACATGGAATGTAGATTATAGGGCGTGGAACATGGATTGTAGAATATATGATGCGGAACATGGAATGTAGATTATAGGACGTGTAACATGGAATGTAGATTATAGGACGTTGAACATGGAATATAGAATATACGTTGCTGAACAAGGAATGTAGAACAGGATGCGGAACATGGAATATAGAATATAGGACGTGGAACATAGAATGTAGATTATAGGACGTGGAACATGTAATGTTGAATATATACGACGTGTAACATGGAATGTAGAAAATATGATGTGGAACAAGGAATGTAGATTATAGGACGTTGAACATGGCATGTAGATTATAGGACGTGGAACATGGAATGTAGAATATAGGACGTACAACATGGAATGTAGATGATCGGAAGTGGAACATGGAATGTAGAATATAGGATGTGGAACAAGGAATGTAGATTATAGGACGTTGAACATGGAACGTAGAATATGGGACGCAGAACATGCAACGTAGAATATAAGACGTTGAACATGAAATGTAGAATACAGGACGTGGAACATGGAACGTAGAATATAGTACATAGAATATGGAATGTATAATATACGATGCGTAACCAGGAATGTAAAACATAGGACGTGGAACATGGAATGTAGAATATAGGATGCACAACATGGGAAGTAGAAAATAGGTCATTGAACTTGGAATGTAGAATATAGGACGTTGAACACGGAATGTAGAATATACGATGCGGAACATGGAATGTAGATTATAGGACGTGGAACATGGAATGTAGATTATAGGACGTTGAACATGGAACGTAGAATATAGGACGCAGAACATGCAACGTAGAATATAAGACGTTGAACATGGAATGTAGAATATAGGACGTGGAACATGGAATGTAGAATATAGGACGTCGAACATGGAATGTAGAATATAGGACATTGAACATGGAAAGTGGAATATACGATGCGGAACATGGAATGTAGAATATAGGACGTGGAACATGGAATGCAGAATATAGGACATTGAACATGGAATGTAGAATCTACGATGCGTAACAAGGTATGTAGAACATAAGACATTGAACATGGAATGTACAATATAGGACCTTGTACATGGAATGTAGAATATACGATGCGGAACATGGAATGTAGATTATAGGACGTGGAACATGGAATGTATAATATAGGACGCAGAACATGCAACGTAGAATATAAGACGTTGAACATGGAATGTAGATTATAGGACGTGGAACATGGAATGTAGAATATAGGACGTCGAACATGGAATGTAGAATACAGGACGTTGAAAATGGAACGTGGAATATACGATGCAGAACATGGAATGTAGAATATAGGACGTGGAACATGGAATGCAGAATATAGGAGGTTGAACATGGAATGTAGAATATACGATGCATAACAAGGTATGTAGAACATAAGACATTGAACATGGAATGTACAATATAGGACGTTGTACATGGAATGTTGAAAATACGATGCGGAACAATGAATGTTGAACATAGGATGCGGAACGTGGAATATAGAATATAGGACGTTGAACATGGCATGAAGAATATAGGACGCACAACATGGAATGTAGATGATAGGACGTGGAGGATGGAATGTAGAATATAGAACGCACAACAAGGAATTTAGAATATAGGACGATGAACATGGAATGTAGAATATAGGACGTTGAACATGGAATGTAGAACATAGGATGCGGAACATGGAATATAGAATATAGGACGTGGAACATGGAATGCAGATTATAGGGCGTGGAACATGGAATGTAGAATATACGATGCGGAACATGGAATGTAGATTATAGGACGTGGAACATGGAATGTAGAAAATAGGATGCGGAACATGGAAAATAGAATATAGGACGTGGAACATGGAATGTAGATTATAGGGCGTGGAACATGGATTGTAGAATATATGATGCGGAACATGGAATGTAGATTATAGGACGTGTAACATGGAATGTAGATTATAGGACGTTGAACATGGAATATAGAATATACGTTGCTGAACAAGGAATGTAGAACAGGATGCGGAACATGGAATATAGAATATAGGACGTGGAACATAGAATGTAGATTATAGGACGTGGAACATGTAATGTTGAATATATACGACGTGTAACATGGAATGTAGAAAATATGATGTGGAACAAGGAATGTAGATTATAGGACGTTGAACATGGCATGTAGATTATAGGACGTGGAACATGGAATGTAGAATATAGGATGTGGAACAAGGAATGTAGATTATAGGACGTGGAAAATGGAATGTAGAATATACGACGCACAACATGGAAAGTAGAAAATAGGACATTGAACATGGAATGTAGAATACAGGACGCTGAACATGGAATGTAGAATACAGGACGTGGAACATGGAACGTAGACTATAGTACATAGAATATGGAATGAAGAATATACGATGCATAACCAGGAATGTAGAACATAAGACGTGGAACATGGAATGTAGAATATAGGATGCACAAAATGGGAAGTAGAAAATAGGTCATTGAACTTGGAATGTAGAATATAGGACGTTGAACACGGAATGTAGAATATATGATGCGGAACATGGAATGTAGATTAAAGGACGTGGAACATGGAATGTAGATTATAGGACGGTGAACATGGAACGTAGAATATAGGACGCAGAACATGCAACGTAGAATATAAGACGTTGAACATGGAATGTAGAATATAGGACGTGGAACTTGGAATGTAGAATATACGATGCGTAACAAGGTATGTAGAATATAAGACATTGAACAAGGAATGTACAATATAGGACGTTGTACATGGAATGTTGAATATACGATGTGGAACGAGGAATGTAGAACATAGGATGCGGAACATGGAATATAGAATATAGGACGTTGAACATGGCATGTAGAATATAGGACGCACAACAAGGAAAGTAGAAAATAGGACTTTGAACATGGAATGTAGAATATAGGACGTTGAACATGGAATGTAGAATATTGGACTTGGAACATGGAATGCAGAATATACGTTGCTGAACAAGGAATGTAGAACATAGGATGCGGAACATGGAATATAGAATATAGGACGTGGAACATAGAATGTAGATTATAGGACGTGGAACATGTAATGTAGAATATATACGACGTGTAACATGGAATGTAGAAAATATGATGCGGAACAAGGAATGTAGATTATAGGACGTTGAACATGGCATGTAGATTATAGGACGTGGAACATGGAATGTAGAATATAGGACGTACAACATGGAATGTAGATGATCGGAAGTGGAACATGGAATGTAGAATATAGGATGTGGAACAAGGAATGTAGATTATAGGACGTGGAAAATGGAATGTAGAATATACGATGCACAACATGGAAAGTAGAAAATAGGACATTGAACATGGAATGTAGAATACAGGACGTTGAACATGGAATGTAGAATATACAATGCGTAACAAGGTATGTAGAACATAAGACATTGAACATGGAATGTACAATATAGGACGTTGTACATGGAATGTTGAATATACGATGCGGAACATGGAATGTAGATTATAGGACGTGGAACATGGAATGCAGATTATAGGACGTTGAACATGGAACGTAGAATATGGGACGCAGAACATGCAACGTAGAATATAAGACGTTGAACATGAAATGTAGAATACAGGACGTGGAACATGGAACGTAGAATATAGTACATAGAATATGGAATGTATAACATACGATGCGTAACCAGGAATGTAGAACATAGGACGTGGAACATGGAATGTAGAATATAGGATGCACATCATGGGAAGTAGAAAATAGGTCATTGAACTTGGAATGTAGAATATAGGACGTTGAACACGGAATGTAGAATATACGATGCGGAACATGGAATGTAGATTATAGGACGTGGAACATGGAATGTAGATTATAGGACGTTGAACATGGAACGTAGAATATAGGACGCAGAACATGCAACGTAGAATATAAGACGTTGAACATGGAATGTAGAATATAGGACGTGGAACATGGAATGTAGAATATAGGACGTCGAACATGGAATGTAGAATATAGGACATTGAACATGGAAAGTGGAATATACGATGCGGAACATGGAATGTAGAATATAGGACGTGGAACATGGAATGCAGAATATAGGACATTGAACATGGAATGTAGAATCTACGATGCGTAACAAGGTATGTAGAACATAAGACATTGAACATGGAATGTACAGTATAGGACCTTGTACATGGAATGTAGAATATACGATGCGGAACATGGAATGTAGATTATAGGACGTGGAACATGGAATGTATAATATAGGACGCAGAACATGCAACGTAGAATATAAGACGTTGAACATGGAATGTAGATTATAGGACGTGGAACATGGAATGTAGAATATAGGACGTCGAACATGGAATGTAGAATACAGGACGTTGAAAATGGAATGTGGAATATACGATGCAGAACATGGAATGTAGAATATAGGACGTGGAACATGGAATGCAGAATATAGGAGGTTGAACATGGAATGTAGAATATACGATGCATAACAAGGTATGTAGAACATAAGACATTGAACATGGAATGTACAATATAGGACGTTGTACATGGAATGTTGAAAATACGATGCGGAACAATGAATGTTGAACATAGGATGCGGAACGTGGAATATAGAATATAGGACGTTGAACATGGCATGAAGAATATAGGACGCACAACATGGAATGTAGATGATAGGACGTGGAGGATGGAATGTAGAATATAGAACGCACAACAAGGAAAGTAGAAAATAGGACATTGAACATGGAAAGTAGAATATAGGACGTTGAACATGGAATGTAGAATATAGGACGTGGAACATGGAATGCAGAATCTATGATGTGGAACTTGGAATGTAGATTATAGGACGTTGAACATGGCTTGTAGATTATAGGACGTGGAAAATGGAATGCAGAATATAGGACGCCCAACATGGAAAGTAGAAAATAGGACATTGAACATGGAATTTAGAATATAGGACGATGAACATGGAATGTAGAATATAGGACGTGGAACATGGAATGTAGAACATAGGATGCGGAACATGGAATATAGAATATAGGACGTGGAACATGGAATGCAGATTATAGGGCGTGGAACATGGAATGTAGAATATACGATGCGGAACATGGAATGTAGATTATAGGACGTGGAACATGGAATGTAGAAAATAGGATGCGGAACATGGAAAATAGAATATAGGACGTGGAACATGGAATGTAGATTATAGGGCGTGGAACATGGATTGTAGAATATATGATGCGGAACATTGAATGTAGATTATAGGACGTGTAACATGGAATGTAGATTATAGGACGTTGAACATGGAATATAGAATATACGTTGCTGAACAAGGAATGTAGAACAGGATGCGGAACATGGAATATAGAATATAGGACGTGGAACATAGAATGTAGATTATAGGACGTGGAACATGTAATGTTGAATATATACGACGTGTAACATGGAATGTAGAAAATATGATGTGGAACAAGGAATGTAGATTATAGGACGTTGAACATGGCATGTAGATTATAGGACGTGGAACATGGAATGTAGAATATAGGACGTACAACATGGAATGTAGATGATCGGAAGTGGAACATGGAATGTAGAATATAGGATGTGGAACAAGGAATGTAGATTATAGGACGTGGAAAATGGAATGTAGAATATACGACGCACAACATGGAAAGTAGAAAATAGGACATTGAACATGGAATGTAGAATACAGGACGCTGAACATGGAATGTAGAATACAGGACGTGGAACATGGAACGTAGACTATAGTACATAGAATATGGAATGTAGAATATACGATGCATAACCAGGAATGTAGAACATAGGACGTGGAACATGGAATGTAGAATATAGGATGCACAAAATGGGAAGTAGAAAATAGGTCATTGAACTTGGAATGTAGAATATAGGACGTTGAACACGGAATGTAGAATATATGATGCTGAACATGGAATGTAGATTAAAGGACGTGGAACATGGAATGTAGATTATAGGACAGTGAACATGGAACGTAGAATATAGGACGCAGAACATGCAACGTAGAACATAAGACGTTGAACATGGAATGTAGAATATAGGACGTGGAACTTGGAATGTAGAATATACGATGCGTAACAAGGTATGTAGAATATAAGACATTGAACAAGGAATGTACAATATAGGACGTTGTACATGGAATGTTGAATATACGATGTGGAACGAGGAATGTAGAACATAGGATGCGGAACATGGAATATAGAATATAGGACGTTGAACATGGCATGTAGAATATAGGACGCACAACAAGGAAAGTAGAAAATAGGACTTTGAACATGGAATGTAGAATATAGGACGTTGAACATGGAATGTAGAATATTGGACTTGGAACATGGAATGCAGAATATTGGACGTTGAACATGGAATGTAGAATATACGATGTGGAACTTGGAATGTAGATTATAGGACGTTGAACATGGAACGTAGAATATAGGATGCACAACAGGCAACATAGAATATAAGTCGTTGAACATGGAATGTAGAACATATGATGCGGAACAAGGAATGTAGAAAATAGGATGCGGAACATGTAATATAGAATATAGAACGTGGGACATGGAATGTAGAATATAGGACGTGGAACATGGAACGTAGAATATAGTACATAGAATATGGAATGTAGAATATACGATGCGTAACCAGGAATGTAGAACATAGGACGTGGAACATGGAATGTAGAATATAGGACGTTGAACATGGAATGTAGAATATACGATGCGGAACATGGAATGTAGATTATAGGACGTTGAACATGGAACGTAGAATATAGGATGCAGAACAGGCAACGTAGAATATAAGTCGTTGAACATGGAATGTAGAATATAGGACGTGGAACATGGAATGTAGAATATAGGACATTGAATATGGAATGTAGAATATACGATGCGTAACAAGGTATGTAGAACATATGACATTGAACATGGAATGTAGAATATAGGACGAACAACATGGAAAGTAGAAAATAGGACATTGAACATGGAATGTAGAATATAGGACGTTCAACATGGAATGTAGATTATAGGACATGGAACATGGAACGTAGAATTTAGGACGCACAACATGGGAAGTAGAAAATTGGTCATTGAACTTGGAATGTAGAATATAGGACGTTGAATACGGAATGTAGAATATACGATGCGGAACATGGAATGTAGATTATAGGACGTGGAACATGGAATGTAGATTATAGGACGTTGAACATGGAACGTAGAATATAGGACGCAGAACATGGAAAGTAGAAAATAGGACATTGAACATGGAATGTAGAATCTATGATGTGGAACATGGAATGTAGAGTATAGGACGTGGAACATGGAATGTAGAAGATAGGACGTGGAACAAGGAATGTAGATTATAGGACATTGAACATGGCATGTAGATTATAGGACGTGGAACATGGAATGTAGCATATACGACACACAACATGGAAAGTAGAAAAGAGGACATTGAACATGGAATGTAGAATATAGGACGTTGAACATGGAATATAGAATATACGTTGCTGAACAAGGAATGTAGAACATAGGATGCGGAACATGGAATATAGAATATAGGATGTGGAACATAGAATGTAGATTATAGGACGTGGAACATGTAATGTAGAATATATACGACGTGTAACATGGAATGTAGAAAATATGATGTGGAACAAGGAATGTAGAATATAGGACGTGGAACATGGCATGAAGAATATAGGACGCACAACATGGAATGTAGATGATAGGACGTGGAGGATGGAATGTAGAATATAGAACGCACAACAAGGAAAGTAGAAAATAGGACATTGAACATGGAAAGTAGAATATAGGACGTTGAACATGGAATGTAGAATATAGGACGTGGAACATGGAATGCAGAATCTATGATGTGGAACTTGGAATGTAGATTATAGGACGTTGAACATGGCTTGTAGATTATAGGACGTGGAAAATGGAATGCAGAATATAGGACGCCCAACATGGAAAGTAGAAAATAGGACATTGAACATGGAATTTAGAATATAGGACGATGAACATGGAATGTAGAATATAGGACGTGGAACATGGAATGTAGAACATAGGATGCGGAACATGGAATATAGAATATAGGACGTGGAACATGGAATGCAGATTATAGGGCGTGGAACATGGAATGTAGAATATACGATGCGGAACATGGAATGTAGATTATAGGACGTGGAACATGGAATGTAGAAAATAGGATGCGGAACATGGAAAATAGAATATAGGACGTGGAACATGGAATGTAGATTATAGGGCGTGGAACATGGATTGTAGAATATATGATGCGGAACATGGAATGTAGATTATAGGACGTGTAACATGGAATGTAGATTATAGGACGTTGAACATGGAATATAGAATATACGTTGCTGAACAAGGAATGTAGAACAGGATGCGGAACATGGAATATAGAATATAGGACGTGGAACATAGAATGTAGATTATAGGACGTGGAACATGTAATGTTGAATATATACGACGTGTAACATGGAATGTAGAAAATATGATGTGGAACAAGGAATGTAGATTATAGGACGTTGAACATGGCATGTAGATTATAGGACGTGGAACATGGAATGTAGAATATAGGACGTACAACATGGAATGTAGATGATCGGAAGTGGAACATGGAATGTAGAATATAGGATGTGGAACAAGGAATGTAGATTATAGGACGTGGAAAATGGAATGTAGAATATACGACGCACAACATGGAAAGTAGAAAATAGGACATTGAACATGGAATGTAGAATACAGGACGCTGAACATGGAATGTAGAATACAGGACGTGGAACATGGAACGTAGACTATAGTACATAGAATATGGAATGTAGAATATACGATGCATAACCAGGAATGTAGAACATAGGATGTGGAACATGGAATGTAGAATATAGGATGCACAAAATGGGAAGTAGAAAATAGGTCATTGAACTTGGAATGTAGAATATAGGACGTTGAACACGGAATGTAGAATATATGATGCGGAACATGGAATGTAGATTAAACGACGTGGAACATGGAATGTAGATTATAGGACAGTGAACATGGAACGTAGAATATAGGACGCAGAACATGCAACGTAGAATATAAGACGTTGAACATGGAATGTAGAATATAGGACGTGGAACTTGGAATGTAGAATATACGATGCGTAACAAGGTATGTAGAATATAAGACATTGAACAAGGAATGTACAATATAGGATGTTGTACATGGAATGTTGAATATACGATGTGGAACGAGGAATGTAGAACATAGGATGCGGAACATGGAATATAGAATATAGGACGTTGAACATGGCATGTAGAATATAGGACGCACAACAAGGAAAGTAGAAAATAGGACTTTGAACATGGAATGTAGAATATAGGACGTTGAACATGGAATGTAGAATATTGGACTTGGAACATGGAATGCAGAATATTGGACGTTGAACATGGAATGTAGAATATACGATGTGGAACTTGGAATGTAGATTATAGGACGTTGAACATGGAACGTAGAATATAGGATGCACAACAGGCAACATAGAATATAAGTCGTTGAACATGGAATGTAGAACATATGATGCGGAACAAGGAATGTAGAAAATAGGATGCGGAACATGTAATATAGAATATAGAACGTGGGACATGGAATGTAGAATATAGGACGTGGAACATGGAACGTAGAATATAGTACATAGAATATGGAATGTAGAATATACGATGCGTAACCAGGAATGTAGAACATAGGACGTGGAACATGGAATGTAGAATATAGGACGTTGAACATGGAATGTAGAATATACGATGCGGAACATGGAATGTAGATTATAGGACGTTGAACATGGAACGTAGAATATAGGATGCAGAACAGGCAACGTAGAATATAAGTCGTTGAACATGGAATGTAGAATATAGGACGTGGAACATGGAATGTAGAATATAGGACATTGAATATGGAATGTAGAATATACGATGCGTAACAAGGTATGTAGAACATATGACATTGAACATGGAATGTAGAATATAGGACGAACAACATGGAAAGTAGAAAATAGGACATTGAACATGGAATGTAGAATATAGGACGTTCAACATGGAATGTAGATTATAGGACATGGAACATGGAACGTAGAATTTAGGACGCACAACATGGGAAGTAGAAAATTGGTCATTGAACTTGGAATGTAGAATATAGGACGTTGAATACGGAATGTAGAATATACGATGCGGAACATGGAATGTAGATTATAGGACGTGGAACATGGAATGTAGAAGATAGGACGTGGAACAAGGAATGTAGATTATAGGACATTGAACATGGCATGTAGATTATAGTACGTGGAACATGGAATGTAGCATATACGACACACAACATGGAAAGTAGAAAAGAGGACATTGAACATGGAATGTAGAATATAGGACGTTGAACATGGAATATAGAATATACGTTGCTGAACAAGGAATGTAGAACATAGGATGCGGAACATGGAATATAGAATATAGGATGTGGAACATAGAATGTAGATTATAGGACGTGGAACATGTAATGTAGAATATATACGACGTGTAACATGGAATGTAGAAAATATGATGTGGAACAAGGAATGTAGATTATAGGACGTTGAACATGGCATGTAGATTATAGGACGTGGAACATGGAATGTAGAATATAGGACGCACAACATGGAATGTAGATGATCGGAAGTGGAACATAAAATGTAGAATATAGGATGTGGAACAAGGAATGTAGATTATAGGACGTGGAAAATGGAATGTAGAATATACGACGCACAATATGGAAAGTAGAAAAGAGGACATTGAACATGGAATGTAGAATATATGACGTAGATCATGGAATGTAGAATATAGGACGTGGAACATGGAATGTAGAAGATAGGACGTGGAACAAGGAATGTAGTTTATAGGACATGGAATGTAGCATATGCGACGCACAACATGGAAAGTAGAAATGAGGACATTGAATATGGAATGTAGAATATACGACGTGGAACATGGAATGTAGAATATACGATGCGGAACATGGAATGTAGATTATAGGACGTGGAACATGGAATGTAGATTATAGGACGTTGAACATTGAACGTAGAATACAGGACGCAGAACATGCAACGTAGAATATAAGACGTTGAACATGGAATGTAGAATATAGGACGTGGAACATGGAATGTAGAATATAGGACATTGAATATGGAATGTAGAATATACGATGCGTAACAAGGTATGTAGAACATAAGACATTGAACATGGAATGTACAATATAGGACGTTGTACATGGAATTTTGAATATACGATGCGGAACAACGAATGTAGAACATAGGATGCAGAACATGGAATATAGAATATAGGACGTTGAACATGGCATGAAGAATATAGGACTCACAACATGGAATGTAGATGATTGGACGTGGAGGATGGAATGTAGAATATAGAACGCACAACAAGGAAAGTAGAAAATAGGACTTTGAACATGGAATGTGGAATATACGATGCGGAGCATGGAATGTAGAATATAGGACGTGGAACATGGAATGCAGAATATAGGACGTTGAACATGGAATGTAGAATATAGGACATGGAACATGGAATGTAGAACATAGGATGCGGAACATGGAATATAGAATATAGGACGTGGAACATGGAATGTAGATTATAGGGCATGGAACATGGAATGTTGAATATACGATGCGGAACATGGAATGTAGATTATAGGGCGTTGACCATGGAACGTAGAATATAGGACGCAGATCATGCAACGTAGAATATCAGAGATTGAACATGGAATGTAGGATATACGATGCGGAACAAGGAATGTAGAAAATAGGATGCGCAACATGGAATATAGAATATAGGACGTCGAACATGGAATGTAGATTATAGGGCGTGGAACATGGAATGTAGAATATAGGACGAACAACATGGAAAGTAGAAAATAGGACATTGAACATGGAATGTAGAATCTATGATGTGGAACATGGAATGTAGAGTATAGGACGTGGAACATGGAATGTAGAAGATAGGACGTGGAACAAGGAATGTAGATTATAGGACATTGAACATGGCATGTAGATTATAGTACGTGGAACATGGAATGTAGCATATACGACAGACAACATGGAAAGTAGAAAAGAGGACATTGAACATGGAATGTAGAATATAGGACGTTGAACATGGAATATAGAATATACGTTGCTGAACAAGGAATGTAGAACATAGGATGCGGAACATGGAATATAGAATATAGGACGTGGAACATAGAATGTAGATTATAGGACGTGGAACATGTAATGTAGAATATATACGACGTGTAACATGGAATGTAGAAAATATGATGTGGAACAAGGAATGTAGATTATAGGACGTTGAACATGGCATGTAGATTATAGGACGTGGAACATGGAATGTAGAATATAGGACGCACAACATGGAATGTAGATGATCGGAAGTGGAACATAAAATGTAGAATATAGGATGTGGAACAAGGAATGTAGATTATAGGACGTGGAAAATGGAATGTAGAATATACGACGCACAACATGGAAAGTAGAAAAGAGGACATTGAACATGGAATGTAGAATATATGACGTAGATCATGGAATGTAGAACATAGGACGTGGAACATGGAATGTAGAATATAGGACGTGGAACATGGAATGTAGTTTATAGGACTTGGAATGTAGCATATGCGACGCACAACATGGAAAGTAGAAATGAGGACATTGAATCTGGAATGTAGAATATACGACGTGGAACATGGAATGTAGAATATAGGAGTCAGCTGGAGACGCTCATGGAGTGAGTACCGTTTTGGATTCGCTCCATAACCTTTACTTTTTTTAACCTTTGATCACCCTTATTCAGCTTATTTTTACCTATATCGAAAGTTTCTTTATTCTTTTTTTTGGATTTACTGCCAGAGTTTGTTGTGAACTTTTGATGATATGCAAACAGAAATGTCTCTCAGGTCTAAGGGACGGGATCCCGGACGTAATCCGAACGGTAACGGAATAAAGCAGGCTCCGACACAAGAAACACAATTAACTTTTGAATTGTTTATGGAGGTTTTGGATGAAAAATTTGCTGAACTAAAACAATTTTTTAAAGAAGATATAAAGGCTTTTCAAGAGTACATGGTTAAGACGGATTCAGTAATTAAACAGCAACATGCTCTTATTGCGTCTCTGCAAGAAGAAGCTCGGAAGCGAGATTTGACTATTGGAAAACTGCAACAGGATTTAATTTCGACCATTAAGCTGATGGAAGCCCTTAAAGCCAAGAGTGACGATTTTGAGAATCGGTCCAGAAGACAGAACGTACGTATACTTGGTCTTCCAGACGGCATAGAAAAAGATGACCCTTCGAAATATTTTGCTCAACTTTTAAAAGAAGCGTTTCCGACGATTTTCCCGAATAACCCTCCTTTATTGGATCGGGCACATAGAATTCGGCGTCGATCACCGAGTGTTACAGACAAACCTTCGGTGATAATTGTCCGGTTCCATTATGTACACGACAAAGAACAAGTTATAAGAGCAGCTCGTCGGGTAGGAATGATTAAAATCAAAGATTTTTGCTTCCGCCTGATCGAAGATTTTAGTTCAGATCTTTTAAAAAGAAGGCTTCTTTTTAAACCGTTGATGGCTGAATGTAAAGAGAAAAATCTGAAACCTGCGCTTCTATACCCTGCGAAGCTTCGAATTTCTCCAATGAATGCTCCACGCCAGGTTTTCCTTTCAACTTCAGAAGCGAGAAAATACCTGGAGGAGAACTTCCCTACTGCTACAGACACCAGTCTTTAATAAATGAATGATTCTGATCGTATAAGATGGTTCTCAATCTCTTAACCCAGAATTAAAATCTGGTTATTGGTGTAGGTTCATCCTACACTTTATACTTAAGTTAAAGTGTGTTTGCGTCATGTTAATTGTTTTTGCCTTATACACTTTAATCTTTTAACTACATACTTGTCTATTAACTTTGTTCCTTCGAAGGTATATTTTTAATTCTTTGAAGGTAAATTTTTCCTTGATTAAGATGGTGGTTTTTTGGAAAAGATTTTTGGTTTTGCTTAAGATGGCATTAAGTTTATATTTTTCGCGTTTCTTCGGTACAATGCATCGCTTATCTTAGCTTAAATATTTTTTGTTTTGTCTGGGCCAGAGCCCGAGTTATAATTGTTTTTTAGTGATTGTTTTTTTATTCTTTTTACAACTAACTATACTTAGAAATATGGTTTTTATTATAGCGATTTTATTTTTAAAGTTGGGGTGATTCTTTTATATATATCCTTTTTATATGGAGTGTTCTTCAGCTGACATGGGGGTAGGATTAGTCTTACTTTTTCTCTTTTTAAGTCATATTTTGGCTTTTTCTCTTTTTCTCGTGGAGTGGGGGGATGGTCTGTTTTCTAATTCCATTTTTTTTGTACCAGTTTGTGTTAGTTTTTTTATTCGGGCTGTTTTTGAACTTCAAATATGTCTGTGTTGTCGTCACTTCCCGGTTTTCTCACTACTTTTGTTCCTCTTCCGGGTGCATGAGTTTATAAGTTGGTTAACCCTTTTTATACCAAAGGGTTGATTTTAGAATTATGGCTCAGACCATTAATTTTGTGTCTTGGAATACTAATGGTTTAAATCATCCAATTAAACGAAAGAAGATTTTCAAAGTATTCCAAAGACTTAATGCTCATATCATTTTTGTACAAGAAACTCATGTGAGGAGGGAGGACAAATTTCGTTTTTTTAGATTTCGGCGGGGTCAACAGTATCACGCAAATTCGAATGCTAAAGTAAAAGGAGTTTCAATTTTTATTGACTCCTCTATTTCATTTGTTCAACATGATATTTTTTCGGATCCGAATGGCAGATTTTTGTTAATTACGGGTTTACTTATGCTCCAAATGTGGATTGTCCTGACTTTTTTAAGTCTTTATTTACTTCTTTACCCAATCTAAACGAATATGTTAATAATGGGTGGTAACTTTAATTGTTGTTTAAATCCTCTGATGGATAAATCTTTATCTATTCAGACTTTACCTAATAAGTCGGCCACTTGTATTAACTCTTTTTTGACTGACAATGGAGTTTTTGATATTTGGAGATTCCGGTATCCTAAAGACAAAGAGTTTTCTTTTTTCTCACATGTTTATCACTCTTATTCAAGAATTGATTATTTTTTGTAGACTCTTGCTTTATTCCATTGGTAATCGGTTGTAACTATGATATTATAGCTATCTCTGATCATGCTCCATTATTACTTTCTATGAAATTTACGGATACAGCTTCTAATGCTAGACAATGGCGATTTGACTCTACCTTGTTGCAAGACTCTGACTTTATAAAATTTATGGAGGAGCAGATCGACTTCTTCTTCTCAACTAATTCTACAGATGATATTTCCTGCGGAACACTTTGGGACACTTTTAAAGCGTATATACGTGGACAGATTATTTCTTATTCTGCTGGTTTGAGGAAACGTATTAAGATGGAAACTCTTTTATTGGTTGATAAAATTAAAGAGATTGATAAGAAATATTCGATTGCTCCTAGTAAGGAGCTTTACAAACAAAGGGTTGAACTTCAAATGGAACATAGTTTATTACTTACATCCTCGATTGAAAATCAATTAATGAAAACTAAATCTGATTTTTATATACATAGTGATAAATCTGGTAAACTGTTAGCTAGTCAATTGAAGAATGCTCTGGTTAAACGTCAAATCACTAAGATTGGTCAGCAGAATGGGAATCTGACAGTTAATCATGATGAGATAAATAAGGCATTTCAAGATTTCTATACCTCCCTGTATCAATCTGAATTTCCTCAAGATTATAATACCATGTCTGATTTTCTTGGAAAATTAAATTTTCCAAGGTTATCATCTGATGATCTTTTGATATTGGATACTCCTATTACGGATGTAGAAATTAAGGGGGCTATTTCCTCAATGAATTCTGGGAAAGCACCGGGTCCAGATGGTTATACAGTTGAATTTTTAAAATTTTTTTCCGCTACTCTTTCCCCTTGGTTAGGTAAGGTTTTTGAGGAGGCCATTAGATTAGGGAATTTGCCACAATCTTTTTATAGAGCTTCCATTTCTCTAATATTGAAGAAAGATAAAGACCCTACTAATTGTGCTTCTTATAGACCTATATCTTTATTGAATGTAGACTCCAAGATTTTTTCTAAGTTACTGGCATCTAGATTGGAGAAGGTATTACCCAAAATTATTTCAGATGATCAAACTGGCTTTATTAAAAATCGTTATTCTTTTTTTAACATTAGGAGATTGTTGAATATTGTTTATACTCCCTCACATGACACTTCAGAATGCGTGATTTCATTAGATGCGGAGAAAGCATTTGACAGAGTTGAATGGCCTTACTTATTTAATGTGTTGGAGAAGTTTAATTTTAGTCCGATATTTATATCATGGATTAAATTGATTTATCATACTCCAGTAGCCTCAGTGGTTACCAATAATCAAAGATCTCCCTTTTTCACCTATTTCGGGGCACTAGACAAGGATGTCCTCTTAGTCCATTACTATTTAACATTGCCTTAGAACCTTTGGCAATTGCCATCAGACAATCACAGGATATTTTGGGTATTAATCGTGGGACAGATATTCATAAGTTATCTTTGTATGCAGATGATTTATTATTATTCATTTCTAACCCGGAGAAATCCATTCCAGCAGTTTTATCATTATTGGCTCAATTTAGTGAGTTTTCTGGGTATAAGTTAAATCTTAATAAAAGTGAATTGTTTCCATTGAATAAACGGGTCCCAATTTATGGTAATTTACCCTTTAAATTAGTTAATGACTCTTTTACTTATTTAGGGATCAAAATCACAAAAAACCATAAAGATTTGTTTAGATTTAATTTTTTACCCTTAATTGATCAGATTAAAGGTTTGTTTACTAAGTGGTCACCTTTGTCTCTATCCCTAATAGGTAGGATTAATGCTATTAAGATGGTTATTTTACCTAAGTTTTTATATATTTTTCAAGCGATACCAATTTTTATCCCGAAATCTTTTTTTACTAATGTTGACTCTAAAATTTCTTCATATATATGGCAGTATAAAAATCCCAGGTTAGGTAAAACATATTTACAAAGACAAAAAAGGAAGGCGGGTTAGCATTACCTAATTTCAGATTTTACTATTGGGCAGTTAATATTAGATATTTGTTATGTTGGTTGAAAGATGGGGGTGGGTCTTTTGGCCCTTGTTGGGTGAGTTTAGAAACTAAATCGGTATCAGCTTATGCTTTGGGTTCTATTTTAGGGACTTCTCTCCCTTTTGCTCTTTCTAAATTGCTGAAACGAATTGACAACCCGATAGTTAAACATACATTGCGTATATGGTTTCAATTTCGGAGATTTTTTGGGTTGTCTCAATTCGTTTTAAATAGTCCTATTGTATCTAATTGTTTTTTTCACCCTTCCTTTATAGATCAAGCTTATTCAGCTTGGAAAACTAAGGGATTACTAAGATTTTCTGATTTATTTTTAGATAATTGTTTCATGTCTTTTGAACAATTATCCAACAAATATAACTTGCCGAGATTTCATTTTTTTAGATATTTACAGATTAGACATTTTTTAAGTTCTGTACTCTCTACGTTTCCAAATTTTGTGCCTTCAGATACTTTGGAGAGTTTATTTGAATTAGACCCTTTTCAAAAAGGGCTTATTTCAAAACTTTATAATATAATTATGAAGATACGTTCAGAGCCTTTTTATAAGACTAAACAGGATTGGGAAAGAGAGCTTAGTTTTAGTATTTCTAGTGAGAATTGGGATAGAATTCTTCAATTAGTTAATACATCATCGTTATGTGCCAAACATTCACTAATACAATTTAAGGTCGTACATAGGGCCCATATGTCCAAGGATAAATTAGCTCATTTTTACTCTCACATAAGTCCTATTTGTGATAGATGTCATTCTGAAATTGCGTCTTTAACTCACATGTTTTGGTCGTGTTCATTTTTGGAGAAATATTGGAAAGATATTTTTGATATTATTTTTCTCGGTTTTGAATATTGATTTACAACCTCATCCTATTACCGCAATTTTTGGTTTACCAATGTTAGATTCACTGCATTTATCTTCTTCAGCCCGTCGAATGATCGCATTTCTAACTCTGATGGCTAGAAGATCTATATTGTTGAATTGGAAAGAAATTGATCCTCCCACTGTATTTAATTGGTTCTCTCAAACTATGTTATGTTTAAATTTAGAAAAAATTAGAAGTGGTACTTTTGAGACTTCTATTAAATTTGAAAAGTTATGGAGACCATTTATTCAACATTTTCATATGATGTAATATGACCCTGTGCCAAGTTCATTTGATTTCCCAGTTTTCAGCTTATGTATTTTGAGAGGACCAGAAGTGACGGCACTGATGAATACTTATTTTTGTGAGATATTATAAACAGCCCGTTTTTTTTTTTCTTTTCCTTCTTTTTTGTTTTTTTTCTTTTATATTACTTATTAGTTATAGTTATTAGATTAGATTAGCTAGTTCTGCATTATATAAATTTTTTTTTGTTTTTTTTCTTCTTTCTGTTTTTTTTATATTATACATTATGAAATATTTAGACTTACTATGTCCATACATATATCTTATGGCTTATGTCTTGGTAAACTCATTTATATTGTAACTATTATGTATGTTTTTTTTCATATGTAGAATGTCTATGTTGGTAATTTATCAATATATCATCTGTCCATATTACTAATATTAATAAAAAGATTTAGAAAGAAAATGGAATATAGAATATACGATGCGGAACAAGGAATGTAGAACATAGGATGCAGGACATGGAATATAGAATATAGGACGCGTAACATGGAATCTGGAATATAGGACGCGGAGCATGGAATGTAGAATATTGGACGTGGAAAATGGAATGTAGAATATAGGACGTGGAACATGGAATGTAGAATATAGGACGCGGAACATTGATTGTAGAATATAGGACGTGGAACATGGAATCTGGAATATAGTATGCGGAACATGGAATGCAGAATATAGGATGCGGAACATGGAATGTAGAATATTGGATGTGGAACATGGAATATAGAATATAGGAAGTGGAACATGGAATGCAGAATATAGGACGTTGAACATGGAATGTAGAATATAGGATGCGGAACATGGAATGTAGAATATAGGATGCGTAACATGGAATCTGGAATATAGAACGCGGAACATGGAATGTTTAATATAGGACGTTGAACATGGAATGTAGAATATAGGACGTTGAACATGGAGTGTAGAACACTAGGCCAAACCCTTCTGTCCTACATAGCCCTCCATTTTTTCAATCAGCCATTTAAACACACACACATACACACGCTCACGCACAGACGGATGCACACACACACACACACACACACACACACAAATCATGCATCAACTGAATTCATCTGTATATCTAAGAGTCTCTTAAATGTCTGCAATGTATCTGACTCTACCACCACCCACGTCAGGGTGTTCCATGCACCGACCACTCCGTGTCAAGAAATTACCTCTGACACCACCCTATATTCTCCTCCAGTCACATTAAAATTGTGCCCCCCCCCCGCCATATCAGTCATATCTGCCCTGGAGATAGGAAAATGTCTCTAGTTGTCAGCTCTATATAAATCTCGCATTATCTTGTACACCTCTATCAAGTCGCCTCTCATCCTCCACTGCTTCAAGTAGAAAAGCCCCAGCTCGCTCAGCCTCCCCTCACAAGACATACTCTCCGTACCCTCTTGAAAGCTTCCACATCCTTCTGATAAAGAGGCAGCCCGAAGGGAACACTGGACTCCAAGTGCCGTCTCACCAATACTGGCTCTGTGCTTTCTCTCTCCTCTGAGCTCCTGAAGCGTGCTCAGCTGATCAGGGGAAGAAGCCGTTGCCTGCATCACGACACTAGGGCTCGTTCTGACGCACGGCAGGGCCGAGCACTGTGGTGGGGACAACTTCACTCACCTCCACTCTAAACTGGTTCCACAACCGATACTCTGAGGACTCGACTGCTCCCGTTCACAGTGTTGTTTGTTTATTTATTTATTTATTTATTTATTATTTATGTTCTCTACTTGTCTTCTTTTGAATTGAACTGACTTTATTACTCACATCCTTCACAAACATGAGGAGTAAAAATCTTTACGTTGCGTCTCTGTCTGAAGGGGCAATGTGTAATTTATAGTAATTTGTAATAAATAGTATGTACACCAGGACGGTCAATATAACATAGAAATACAGTTGTATCAGTGTGAATTAATCAGTCTGACGGCCTGGTGGAAGAAGCTGTCCCGGAGCCTGTTGGTCCTGGCTTTTATGCTGCGGTACATAAATGGATGGTAGCAGCTGGAACAGTTTGTGGTTGGGGTGACTCGGGTCCCCAATGATCCTTCGGGCCCTTTTTACACACCTGTCGCTGTAAATGTCCTGAATAGTGGGAAGTTCACATCTACAGATGCGCTGGGCTGTCCACACCACTCTCTGCAGAGTCCTGCGATTGAGGGAAGTACAGTTCCCATACCGGGCAGTGATGCAGCCAGTCAGGATGCTCTCAATTGTGCCCCTGTAGAAAGTTCTTAGGATTTGGGGGTCCAGACCAAACTTCCTCAACCGTCTGGGGTGAAAGAGGCACAGTTGTGCTTTTCCACCACACAGCTGGTATGTACAGACCACGTGAGATCCTCAGTGATGTTTATGCTGAGGAACTTGAGGCTGTTCACCCTCTCAACCCCAGATCCATTGATGCCAATAGGGGAGAGCCTGTCTCCATTCCTCCTGTAGTCCACAACCAGCTCCTTTGTTTTTACAACATTGAGGGAGAGGTTGTTGTGATGACGCCCCTCAGTCAGGTTTTCAATCTCTCTTCCGCATGCTGATCCACAAACACATGCAGGTACCCACCAGGTAGGAAAAAGAGTGGGAGCAGGTCCGACAGGCCAAAATTCGGGAGCGAGGAGATAAACTGAAGGATGGGAACGGAAGGGTAACGGTCTCGGGTTTATGACTTGTGCCATGTGCCAGTCAGTGTACGATTAGCAGCCTAGACGGGATGCTCAGTGTAGTGATCAGTTCCATTAAATGTCAGGGAATGTCTGCAATAAACAGCCTGAAGTTCTTACTCTGCACAGACATCCTCGAAACAGAAGAGTGCCCCAAAGAACCAGTGACGGTAAAACCTTTACCACCCCAACGGCCCCCCCTTCTCCCCCCTCCCACACACAAATGGCAGCAAAGCATCACCCCCCACCCCTCTTACTTCAGCAAAGTGCATCAGCACCCATCACCCTCCGAGCAAGCAATAGCAACGTCCCTAACAGTGACCGTGAACCACAGTACAACAGAGACTGTTCCCCCGACATACCACAGGCTCTCTCTCACTCCTTAATAAAGGGGCAGAGGGGTGTCAGAGCGAGAGGAGGGAGCAGCGACTTGCTGTTTATGGTGACTCGAGAGCCAGCAACAAGCTTTCCCCCACCATTGAGAGAGAGAGAGAGAGAGAGAGAGAGAGAGAGAGTGGTTCGCCAAGTACAGAGACCTCTGACAGCTGATCTGCCATTCCCGATATTCCACTCCCTCCTGCGACGCTTCAGTTGGCGGATCTGGCATACGATCGGCCGCGAAGCCTCGGGAGCATGGAAAGTGCGCTCGTCCTCCGGGCCGCGCCCTTGGGCAGTCGAGAGATGGCCGGTCAGTGACCGGGTCCCGTCGCTGTGATGAACCACAGTTTGAGGGCACTGACAGAACCCCGTCCATCTAGGAAAGGGAAAAAACAAACGTTAAAGATAAAAATCAAGCAGTTAAACTTGAAGGAGCTTAACCGTCTCTCTTGCCATATGACTTGAATAATTTCTTACCAAGAATGGTTGATGAAATCATTGATTCATTCTCTTCTTCTCATTACTTAATGATTCTATGCATATATCTCTTATCATTATACTTACAGTAACTCTTTTCCGTATTACAAAGTACTGCAGCCACAAAACCACAAATTTCACAACATATGCCAGTGGAAGTGGTAGTGGTGGGTATCCTGAGCCAACAGGAACAGAATTAGACCATTCGGCCCATTGAGTCTACTCCGCCATTCCATCACGACTGATTGATTACCCCTCTCAACCCCGTTCTCCCACCTTCCCTCTGTTAGATTTGACGCGCTGACCAATCAAGAACTTCTCAACTTCTGCTTTAGAAACATAAAAAACATAAAAAACCTACAGCATAATACAGGCCCTTCGGCCCACAATGCTGTGCCGAATATGTACTTAATTTAGCAATTACCTAGGCTTAACCATTGGCCTCTCTATTTTTCTAAGCTTCGTGTGCCTGTCCAGGAGTCTCTTAAAAGACCCTATCGTATCCACCTCCACCACTGTCGCTGGCAGCCCATTCCACGCACTCACCACTCTCTGAGTAAAAAACGAATCCCTGACATCTCCTCTGTACTTTAAAACTCTGCCCTCTCATGCTAGCTATTTCAGCCCTGGGAAAAAGCCTCTGACTACTCACATGATCAATGCTTCTCACCATCTTATACACCTCTATCAGGTCACCTCTCATCCTTCGTCGCTCCAAGGAGAAAAGGCCGAGTTCACTCAACCTATTCTCATAAGGCACGCTCCCCAATCCAGGAAACGTCCTTGTAATTCTCCTCTGCACCCTTTCTATGACTTCCACATCCTTCCTGTAGTGAGGCGACCAGAACTGAGCACAGTACTCCAAGTGGGGTCTGACCAGGGCCCTATATAGCTGCAACATTACCTCTCAGCTCCTAAACTCAATCCCACGATTGATGAAGGCCAATGCACCGTATGCCTTCTTAACCACAGAGTCAACCTGTGCAGCAGCTTTCAGCATCCTATGGACTCAGACCACAAGATCCCTCTGATCCTCCACACTGCCAAGAGTTTTACGATTAATACAATATTCTGCCATCGTATTTGACCACCCAAAATGAACCACCTCACACTTACCTAGGTTGAACTCCATCTGCCACTCGTCAGCCCAGTCTTGCATCCTGTCAATGTCCTGTTGCAACCTCTGACAGCCCTCCACACTATCCACAACATCCCCAACCTTTCTGTCACCAGCAAGTTTACTAACCCATCCCTTCACTTCCTCATCCAGGTCATTTATAAAAATCACGAAGAGAAGGGGTCCCAGAACAGATCTCTGAGGCACTCCACTGGTCACCGACTTCCATGCAGAATATGACCCATCTATAACCACTCTTTGCCTTCTGTGGGCAAGCCAGTTCTTGATCCACAAAGCAATGTCCCCTTGGATCCCATACCACTTTACTTTCTCAATAAGCCTTGCATGGGGTACCTTATCAACTACATCTATTGCTCTACTTTCATCAATGTGTTAGTCACATCCTCAAAAAATTCAGTCAGGCTCATAAAGCACAACCTGCCCTTGACAAAGCCATGCTGACTATTCCTAATCATATTATACCTCTCCAAATGTTCATAAATCCTGCCTCTCATAATCTTCTCCATTAACTTACCAACCACTGAAGTAAAACTCCCTGGCCTATAATTTCCTGGGCTATCACGACTCCCTTTCTTGAATAATGGAACAACATCCGCAAACACCCAATCCTCCAGAACCTCTCCCATCCCTTTGATGATGCAAAGACCATTTCCAGAGGCTCAGCAATCTCCTCTCTTGCTTCCCAGTGTAGCCTGGGGAACATCGTGTCTGATCCAAGTGATGTATCCAACTTGATGCTTTCCAAAAGCTCCAGCACATCCTCTTTCTTAATATCTACATGCTCAAGCTTTTCAGTCCACTGCAAGTCAATCCTACAATCACCAAGATCCTTTTCCATAGTGAATATTGAAGCAATGTATTCATTAAGTACCTCTGCTATTTCCTCCAGTTCCATACACACTTTCCCACTGTCACACTTAATTGATCATATTCTCTCACATCTTATCCTCCTGCTCTTCACATTCTTGTAGAATGCCTTGGGGTTTTCCTTAATCCTGCTCACCAAGGCCTTCTCATGGCCCCTTCTGGCTCTCCTAATTTCCTTAAGCTCCATCTTAGTAGCCTTATAATCTTCTAGAGTCATATCATTACCCAATTTTTTTGAACCTTTTGTAAGCTTTTCTTTTCTTTTTGACAAGATTTTCCACGGTTCCTGCACCCTACCATCCTTTCCCTGACTCATTGGAACATACCTATGCAGAACTCCACACAAGTATCCCCTGAACATTTGCCACATTTCTTCCATACATTTCCCTGAGAACATCTGTTCCCAATTTATGTTTCCAAGTTCCTGCCTGATAGCTTCATATTTCCCCTCACTCCAATTAAACATTTTTCTAACTTGTCTGTTCCTATCCCTCTCCAATGTTATGGTAAAGGAGATAGAATTGTCATGACTCTCTCCAAAATGCTCTCCCACTGAGAGACCTGACACCTGACCAGGTTCATTTCCCAATACCAGATCAAGTACAGCCTCTCCTCTTGTAGGCTTATCTACATATTGTGTCAAGAAATCTTCTTGAACATACCTAACAAACTCCACCCCATCTAAACCTCTTGCTCTAGGGAGATGCCAGTCAATATTTGGGAAATTAAAATCTCCCACCACAACAACCCTGTTATTATTACACCTTTCCAGAATCTGTCTCCCTATCTGCTCCTCGATGTCCCTGTTACTATTGGGTGATCTATAAAGAAACCCAGTAGTGATTGACCCCTTCCTGTTCCTGACTTACACCCACAGAGACTCCATAGACAATCCCTCCATGACTTCCTCCCTTTCTGCAGCCGTGACACTATCTCTGATCAACAGTGCCAGGCCCCCACCTCTCTTGCCTCCCTCACTGTCCTTTCTGAAACATCTAAAACCCAGCACTCAAAGTAACCATTCCTGCCCCTGAGCCATCAAACTCTCTGTAATGGCCACAACATCATAGCTCCAAGTACTCATTCACACACTAAACTCATCTGCTTTGTTCAGAATACTCCTTGCATTAGAATAGACACATCTCAGCCTTCAGTCTGAACATGTCCCTTCTCTGTCACCTGCCTATCCGCCCTCTCGCACTGTCTCCAAGCTTTCTCTAGTTGTGAGCCATCCTCCTATTCCCCAGTCTCTTCAGTTTGGTTCCCACACCTCCCCCCGCCCCACCAACAATTCTAGTTTAAACTCTCCCCAGTAGCCTCAGCAAACCTCCCTGCCAGGATATTGGTCCCCCTGGGATTCAAGTGCAACCTGTCCTTTTTGTACAGGTCACACCTGCCCCAAAACAGGTCCCAATGATCCAGAAATCTGAATCACTGCCCCCTGCTCCAATCCCTCAGCCACACATTTATCCTCCACCCCATTCCATTCCTATACTCACTGTCACGTGGCACAGGCAGTAATCCAGAGAGTACTACCTGTGAGGCCCTGCTTCTCAACTTCCTTCCTAACTCCCTGTAGTCTGTTTTCAGGACCTCCTCCCTTTTCCTGCCTATATCGTTGGTACCAATATGGACCACAACCTCCGGCTGTTCTCCTTCCCACTTAAATATATCGTGGACACAATCAGAAACATCCCGGATCCTGGCACTTGGGAGGCAAACTACCATCCGCGTTTCTTTTCTGTGTGCTCAGAATCGCCTGTGTGACCCCCTAACTATAGAGTCCCCTATCACTGCCGCCATCCTCTTCCTTTCCCTACCCTTCTGAGCCACAGAGCCGGACTCTGCCCCAGAGGCGTGACCACTGTTGCCTCCTCCAGGTAGGCCGTCTCCTCCAGCAGTACTCAAACAGGAGTACTTATTCTTCAGGGGGACCACCACAGGGGTACTCTCTAGCATCTGCCTCTTGCCCTTCCCTCTTCGTACTGTTAACCACTTACCTGTCTCCCCAGGCCCCAGTGTGACGACCTGTACAGCACCACTCTCTATCACCTCCTCACTCTTCCTGACCAAACGAAGGTCATTGGGCTGCATCTCCAGTTCCCTAACTTGGTGCGTAAGGAGCTGCAGCTCGGCGTACCTGGCGCAGATCTGTAAATATTCCAAATAATGTTCTCCACAGTGAATTCCACAGTTAACACCCTCAGGCTACAGAAATTCCTCTTCATCTCTCTTCTAAAGGAGCAGTCATTCTGTTACGAGGCTGTGCTCTCTGGTACTAGGCATGCCCCACTCTCGGAAACATTCTCCCCGTGTCCACTCCAGATAAACAAGGGCTTCCCCGAAGAATTTTTCAGCCATGTTCTACCATTCGCTGAGGGGTCCGTGCACCCCAAGTTGACAGCTCCTGATCGAGGCATTGCAGTATTCAACAGGGTTCAATAACATCCGGGATGTCAAACACTCCTCATACAATGAGTTCCCCCCGCCTCATTCTTCTAAACTCCAGTGAGTACAGGGCCAGAGACATCAAACACTCCTCACACAATGAGAACCCACCTAATTCTTCTAAACTCCAGTGAGTACAGGCCCAGTGACATCAAAGACTCCTCATACAATGAGATCCCCCTCATTCTTCTAAACTCCAGAGAGTACAGGCCGAGAGACATCAAACACTCCTCATACAAGCAGATCCCCCCCCCCATTCTTCAAATCTCCAGTGAGTACAGGCCCAGAGACACCAAGCACTCCTCACACAATGAGATCTCCCCTCATTCTTCTGAACTCCAGTGAGTACAGGCCCAGAGACATAAAACACTTCTCATACAATGAGATCCCCCCTCGTTCTTCAAAACTCCAGTGAATACAGTCCCAGAGACATCAAACACTCCTCATACAATGAGATCCCCCCCTCATTCTTCTAAACTCCCGTGAGTACAGGCCCAGAGACATAAAGCACTCCTCATACAATGAGATCCCCCCTCATTCTTCTAAACTCAGTGAGTACAGGCCCAGAGAAATCAAACACTCCTCATACAATGAGATCCCGCTCATTCTTCTAAACTCAGTGAGTACTGGCCCAGAGACATCAAACAATCCTCATACAATGAGATCCGCCCTCATTCTGTTAAACTCCAGTGAGTACAGGCCCAGAGACATCAAACACTCCTCATACAATTTGATGCCTCTCTTTATTCTAAACTCCAGAGAGTACAGGCCCAGACACATCCAACACTCCTCATACAATGAGATCCCTCGTCATTCTTGTAAACTCCAGTGAGTAATGGCCCAGAGACATCAAACACTCCTCATACAATGAGCTCCCCCCTCATTCTTTTAAACTCCAGTGAGTACAGGACAAGAGACAACAAACACTCCTCATACAATGAGATCCCCCCTCATTCTTCTAAACTCCAGTGAGTACAGGCACAGAGACATCAAACACTCCTCATACAATGAGATCCCCCTTCATTCTTCTAAACTCCCGTGAGTACAGGCCCAGAGACATAAAACACTACTCATACAATGAGATCCGCCCTCATTCTGTTAAACTCCAGTGAGTACAGGCCCAGAGACATCAAACACTCCTCATAAAATGAGATCCCCCTTCATTCTTCTAAACTCCCGTGAGTACAGGCCCAGAGACATAAAACACTCCTCATACAATGAGATCCCCCCTCATTCTTCTAAACTCCAGTGAGTACAGGACAAGAGACAACAAACACTCCTCATACAGTGAGATCCCCCCTCATTCTTCTAAACTCCAGTGAGTACAGTCCCAGAGAAATCAAACACTCCTCATACAATGAGATCCCCCTTCATTCTTCTAAACTCCCGTGAGTACAGGCCCAGAGACGTCAAATACTCCTCATACAATGAGATCCGCCCTCATTCTTCTAAACTCCAGTGAGTACAGGCCTAGAGACATCAAACACACCTCATACAATGAGATCCCCCTCATTCTTCTAAACTCCAGTGAATACAGGCCCATAGATATCAAACACTCCTCATACAATGAGATTCCCACCCTCATTCTTCTAAACTCCAGTGAGTACAGGCCCAGAGACTTCAAACACTCCTCATACAATGACATCCCCCCTCGTTCTTCAAAGCTCCACTGCGTACAGGCCCGGAGACATGAAACACTCCTCATACAATGAGATCCCCCCTCATTCTTCTAAACTCCAGTGAGTACAGGCCCAGGGACATCAAACACTCCTCATACAATGAGATCCCACTCATTCTTCTACACTCCAGAGAGTACAGGCCCAGAGACAGCAAACACTGCTCATGCAATGAGATCCCCCCTCATTGTTCTAGCCTCCAGTGAGTACAGGCCCAGAGAAATCAAACACTCCTCATACAATGTGATCCCCCCTCATTCTTCTAAACTCCAGTGAGTGCAGGCCCAGAGATATCAAACACTTCTCATACAATGAGATGTCCCCTCATTCTTCTAGCCTCCAGTGAGTACAGGCCCGGAGACATCAAAGACTCCTCATACAATGAGATCCCCCCTCATTCTTCTAAACTCCAGTGAGTACAGGCCCAGAGAAATCAAACACTCCTCATACAATGAGATCACCCCTCATTCTTTAAAACTCCACTGAGTACAGGCCCAAAGACATCAAACACTCCTCATACAATGGGTTCCACCCCAATTCTTCTAAGCTCCAGTGAGTAAAGGACCAGAGACATCAAACACTCCTCATACAGTGAGATCCCACCTCATTCTTCTAAACTCCAGTGAGTACAGGCCCAGAGACATCAAACACTCCTTATACAATGAGATCCCCCTCATCCTTCTAAACTCCAGTGAGTACAGGCCCAGAGAAATCAAACACTCCTCATACAATGAGATCCCCCTCATTCTTCTAAACTCCAGTGAGTACAGGCCCAGAGACATCAAACACTCCTCATACAATGAGATCCGCCCTCATTCTTCTAAACTCCAGTGAGTACAGGCCCAGAGACATCAAACACTCCTCATACAATGAGATGCCCCCACATTCTTCTAAACTCCAGTGAGTACAGGCCCAGAGACATCAAACACTCCTCATACAATGAGCTTCCCCCCCTCATTCTTCTAAACTCCAGTGAGTACAGGCCCAGAAACATCAAACACTCCTCATACAATGAGATCCCCCTCATTCCTCTAAACTCCAGTGAGTACAGGCCCAGAGACATCAAATACTCCTCATACAATGAGATCCGCCCTCATTCTTATAAACTCCAGTGAGTACAGGCCCAGAGACATCAAACACTCCTCATACAATGAGATGCCCCTACATTCTTCTAAACTCCAGTGAGTACAGGCCCAGAGACATCAAACACTCCTCATACAATGAGATGCCCCCACATTCTTCTAAACTCCAGTGAGTACAGGCACAGAAACATCAAACACTCCTCACACAATGAGTTCCCCTCATTCTTCTAAACTCCAGTGAGCACAGGCCCAGAGACATCAAACACTCCTCATACAATGAGATGCCCCCACATTCTTCTAAACTCCAGTGAGTACAGGCCCAGAAACATCAAACACTCCTCACACAATGAGATCCCCCCTCATTCTTCTAAACTCCAGTGAGTACAGGCCCAGAGACATCAAACACTCCTCATACAATGAGATCCCACTCATTCTTCTAAACTCCAGAGAGTACAGGCCCAGAGATATCAAACACTTCTAATACAATGTAATCCCCCCTCATTCTTCTAAACTCCAGTGAGTACAGGCCCAGAGAAATCAAACACTCCTCATACAATGAGATCACCCCTCATTCTTTAAAACTCCAGAGAGTACAGGCCCAGAGACATCAAACACTCCTCATACAATGGGATCTACCCCAATTCTTCTAAGCTCCAGTGAGTAAAGGCCCAGAGACATCAAACACTCCTCATACAGTGAGATCCCCCCTCATTCTTCTAAACTCCAGTGAGTACAGGCCCAGAGACATCAAACACTCCTTATACAATGAGATCCCACTCATTCTTCTAAACTCCAGTGAGTACAGGCCCAGAGAAATCAAGCACTCCTCATACAATGAGATCCCCCTCATTCTTCTAAACTCCAGTGAGTACAGGCCCAGAGACGTCAAATACTCCTCATACAATGAGATCCGCCCTCATTCTTCTAAACTCCAGTGAGTACAGGCCCAGAGACATCAAACACTCCTCATACAATGAGATGCCCCCTCATTCTTCTAAACTCCAGTGAGTACAGGCCCAGAGACATCAAACACTCCTCATACAATGAGATGCCCCCTCATTCTTCTAAACTCCAGTGAGTACAGGCCCAGAGACATCAAACACTCCTCATACAATGAGATGCCCCCACATTCTTCTAAACTCCAGTGAGTACAGGCCCAGAGACATCAAACACTCCTCATACAATGAGATCCCCCTCATTCTTCTAATCTCCAGTGAGTACAGGCCCAGAAACATCAAACACTCCTCACACAATGAGTTCCCCTCATTCTTCTAAACTCCAGTGAGTACAGGCCCAGAGACATCAAACACTCCTCATACAATGAGATGCCCCCACATTCTTCTAAACTCCAGTGAGTACAGGGCCAGAAACATCAAACACTCCTCACACAATGAGATCCCCCCTCATTCTTCTAAACTCCAGTGAGTACAGGCCCAGAGACATCAAACACTCCTCATTCAATGAGATCCCACTCATTCTTCTAAACTCCAGAGAGTACAGGCCCAGAGACAGCAAACACTGCTCATACAATGAGATCCCCCCTCATTCTTCTAGCCTCCAGTGAGTACAGGCCCGGAGACATCAAAGACTCCTCATACAATGAGATCCCCCCCTCATTCTTCTAAACTCCAGTGAGTACAGGCCCAGAGAAATCAAACACTTCTCATACAATGTAATCCCTCCTCATTCTTCTAAACTCCAGTGAGTACAGGCCCAGAGAAATCAAACACTCCTCATACAATGAGATCCCCCCTCATTCTTCTAAACTCCAATGAGTGCAGGCCCAGAGATATCAAACACTTCTAATACAATGTAATCCCCCCTCATTCTTCTAAACTCCAGTGAGTACAGGCCCAGAGACATCAAACACTGCTCATACAATGAGATCCCCCCTCATTCTTCTAAACTCCAGTGAGTTCAGGCCCAGAGAAATCAAACACTCCTCATACAATGAGATCATCCCTCATTCTTTAAAACTCCACTGAGTACAGGCCCAGAGACATCAAACACTCCTCATACAATGGGATCCACCCCAATTCTTCTAAGCTCCAGTGAGTAAAGGCCCAGAGACATCAAACACTCCTCATACAGTGAGATCCCCCCTCATTCTTCTAAACTCCAGTGAGTACAGGCCCAGAGACATCAAACACTCCTTATACAATGAGATCCCCCTCATTCTTCTAAACTCCAGTGAGTACAGGCCCAGAGAAATCAAACACTCCTCATACAATGAGATCCCCCTCATTCTTCTAAACTCCAGTGAGTACAGGCCCAGAGACGTCAAATACTCCTCATACAATGAGATCCGCCCTCATTCTTCTAAACTCCAGTGAGTACAGGCCCAGAGACATCAAACACTCCTCATACAATGAGATCCCACTCATTCTTCTAAACTCCAGAGAGTACAGGCCCAGAGACAGCAAACACTGCTCATACAATGAGATCCCCCCTCATTCTTCTAGCCTCCAGTGAGTACAGGCCCGGAGACATCAAAGACTCCTCATACAATGAGATCCACCCTCATTCTTCTAAACTCCAGTGAGTACAGGCCCAGAGAAATCAAACACTTCTCATACAATGTAATCCCTCCTCATTCTTCTAAACTCCAGTGAGTACAGGCCCAGAAACATCAAACACTCCTCACACAATGAGATCCCCCCTCATTCTTCTAAACTCCAGTGAGTACAGGCCCAGAGACATCAAACACTCCTTATAAAATGAGATCCCCCTCATTCTTCTAAACTCCAGTGAGTACAGGCCCAGAGAAATCAAACACTCCTCATACAATGAGATCCCCCTCATTCTTCTAAACTCCAGTGAGTACAGGCCCAGAGACATCAAACACTCCTGATACAATGAGATGCCCCCACATTCTTCTAAACTCCAGTGAGTACAGGCACAGAAACATCAAACACTCCTCACACAATGAGTTCCCCTCATTCTTCTAAACTGCAGTGAGCACAGGCCCAGAGACATCAAACACTCCTCATACAATGAGATGCCCCCACATTCTTCTAAACTCCAGTGAGTACAGGCCCAGAAACATCAAACACTCCTCACACAATGAGATCCCCCCTCATTCTTCTAAACTCCAGTGAGTACAGGCCCAGAGACATCAAACACTCCTCATACAATGAGATCCCACTCATTCTTCTAAACTCCAGAGAGTACAGGCCCAGAGATATCAAACACTTCTAATACAATGTAATCCCCCCTCATTCTTCTAAACTCCAGTGAGTACAGGCCCAGAGACATCAAACACTGCTCATACAATGAGATCCCCCCTCATTCTTCTAGACTCCAGTGAGTACAGGCCCGGAGACATCAAAGACTCCTCATACAATGAGATCCCCCCTCATTCTTCTAAACTCCAGTGAGTACAGGCCCAGAGAAATCAAACACTCCTCATACAATGAGATCACCCCTCATTCTTTAAAACTCCAGAGAGTACAGGCCCAGAGACATCAAACACTCCTCATACAATGGGATCCACCCCAATTCTTCTAAGCTCCAGTGAGTACAGGCCCAGAAACATCAAACACTCCTCACACAATGAGATCCCCCCTCATTCTTCTAAACTCCAGTGAGTACAGGCCCAGAGACATCAAACACTCCTTATAAAATGAGATCCCCCTCATTCTTCTAAACTCCAGTGAGTACAGGCCCAGAGAAATCAAACACTCCTCATACAATGAGATCCCCCTCATTCTTCTAAACTCCAGTGAGTACAGGCCCAGAGACATCAAACACTCCTGATACAATGAGATGCCCCCACATTCTTCTAAACTCCAGTGAGTACAGGCACAGAAACATCAAACACTCCTCACACAATGAGTTCCCCTCATTCTTCTAAACTGCAGTGAGCACAGGCCCAGAGACATCAAACACTCCTCATACAATGAGATGCCCCCACATTCTTCTAAACTCCAGTGAGTACAGGCCCAGAAACATCAAACACTCCTCACACAATGAGATCCCCCCTCATTCTTCTAAACTCCAGTGAGTACAGGCCCAGAGACATCAAACACTCCTCATACAATGAGATCCCACTCATTCTTCTAAACTCCAGAGAGTACAGGCCCAGAGATATCAAACACTTCTAATACAATGTAATCCCCCCTCATTCTTCTAAACTCCAGTGAGTACAGGCCCAGAGACATCAAACACTGCTCATACAATGAGATCCCCCCTCATTCTTCTAGACTCCAGTGAGTACAGGCCCGGAGACATCAAAGACTCCTCATACAATGAGATCCCCCCTCATTCTTCTAAACTCCAGTGAGTACAGGCCCAGAGAAATCAAACACTCCTCATACAATGAGATCACCCCTCATTCTTTAAAACTCCAGAGAGTACAGGCCCAGAGACATCAAACACTCCTCATACAATGGGATCCACCCCAATTCTTCTAAGCTCCAGTGAGTAAAGGCCCAGAGACATCAAACACTCCTCATACAGTGAGATCCCCCCTCATTCTTCTAAACTCCTGTGAGTGCAGGCCCAGAGACATCAAACACTCCTTATACAATGAGATCCCCCTCATTCTTCTAAACTCCAGTGAGTACAGGCCCAGAGAAATCAAACACTCCTCATACAATGAGATCCCCCTCATTCTTCTAAACTCCAGTGAGTACAGGCCCAGAGACGTCAAATACTCCTCATACAATGAGATCCGCCCTCTTTCTTCTAAACTCCATTGAGTACAGGCCCAGAGACATCAAACACTCCTCATACAATGAGATGCCCCCACATTCTTCTAAACTCCAGTGAGTACAGGCCCAGAGACATCAAACACTCCTCATACAATGAGATGCCCCCTCATTCTTCTAAACTCCAGTGAGTACAGGCCCAGAAACATCAAACACTCCTCACACAATGAGTTCCCCTCATTCTTCTAAACTCCAGTGAGTACAGGCCCAGAGACATCAAACACTCCTCATACAATGAGATGCCCCCACATTCTTCTAAACTCCAGTGAGTACAGGCCCAGAAACATCAAACACTCCTCACACAATGAGATCCCCCCTCATTCTTCTAAACTCCAGTGAGTACAGGCCCAGAGACATCAAACACTCCTCATACAATGAGATCCCACTCATTCTTCTAAACTCCAGAGAGTACAGGCCCAGAGACAGCAAACACTGCTCATACAATGAGATCCCCCCTCATTCTTCTAGCCTCCAGTGAGTACAGGCCCGGAGACATCAAAGACTCCTCATACAATGAGATCCCACCTCATTCTTCTAAACTCCAGTGAGTACAGGCCCAGAGACATCAAACACTGCTCATACAATGAGATCCCCCCTCATTCTTCTAAACTCCAGTGAGTACAGGCCCAGAGAAATCAAACACTCCTCACACAATGAGTTCCCCTCATTCTTCTAAACTCCAGTGAGCACAGGCCCAGAGACATCAAACACTCCTCATACAATGAGATGCCCCCACATTCTTCTAAACTCCAGTGAGTACAGGCCCAGAAACATCAAACACTCCTCACACAATGAGATCCCCCCTCATTCTTCTAAACTCCAGTGAGTACAGGCCCAGAGACATCAAACACTCCTCATACAATGAGATCCCACTCATTCTTCTAAACTCCAGAGAGTACAGGCCCAGAGATATCAAACACTTCTAATACAATGTAATCCCCCCTCATTCTTCTAAACTCCAGTGAGTACAGGCATAGAGACATCAAACACTGCTCATACAATGAGATCCCCCCTCATTCTTCTAGCCTCCAGTGAGTACAGGCCCGGAGACATCAAAGACTCCTCATACAATGAGATCCCCCCTCATTCTTCTAAACTCCAGTGAGTACAGGCCCAGAGAAATCAAACACTCCTCATACAATGAGATCACCCCTCATTCTTTAAAACTCCAGAGAGTACAGGCCCAGAGACATCAAACACTCCTCATACAATGGGATCCACCCCAATTCTTCTAAGCTCCAGTGAGTAAAGGCCCAGAGACATCAAACACTCCTCATACAGTGAGATCCCCCCTCATTCTTCTAAACTCCAGTGAGTGCAGGCCCAGAGACATCAAACACTCCTTATACAATGAGATCCCCCTCATTCTTCTAAACTCCAGTGAGTACAGGCCCAGAGAAATCAAACACTCCTCATACAATGAGATCCCCCTCATTCTTCTAAACTCCAGTGAGTACAGGCCCAGAGACGTCAAATACTCCTCATACAATGAGATCCGCCCTCATTCTTCTAAACTCCATTGAGTACAGGCCCAGAGACATCAAACACTCCTCATACAATGAGATGCCCCCACATTCTTCTAAACTCCAGTGAGTACAGGCCCAGAGACATCAAACACTCCTCATACAATGAGATGCCCCCTCATTCTTCTAAACTCCAGTGAGTACAGGCCCAGAAACATCAAACACTCCTCACACAATGAGTTCCCCTCATTCTTCTAAACTCCAGTGAGTACAGGCCCAGAGACATCAAACACTCCTCATACAATGAGATCCCACTCATTCTTCTAAACTCCAGAGAGTACAGGCCCAGAGACAGCAAACACTGCTCATACAATGAGATCCCCCCTCATTCTTCTAGCCTCCAGTGAGTACATGCCCGGAGACATCAAAGACTCCTCATACAATGAGATCCGCCCTCTTTCTTCTAAACTCCATTGAGTACAGGCCCAGAGACATCAAACACTCCTCATACAATGAGATGCCCCCACATTCTTCTAAACTCCAGTGAGTACAGGCCCAGAGACATCAAACACTCCTCATACAATGAGATGCCCCCTCATTCTTCTAAACTCCAGTGAGTACAGGCCCAGAAACATCAAACACTCCTCACACAATGAGTTCCCCTCATTCTTCTAAACTCCAGTGAGTACAGGCCCAGAGACATCAAACACTCCTCATACAATGAGATGCCCCCACATTCTTCTAAACTCCAGTGAGTACAGGCCCAGAGAAATCAAACACTCCTCATACAATGAGATCACCCCTCATTCATCTAAACTCCAGTGAGTACAGGCCCAGAGAAATCAAACACTCCTCATACAATGAGATCACCCCTCATTCTTTAAAACTCCAGAGAGTACAGGCCCAGAGACATCAAACACTCCTCATACAATGGGATCCACCCCAATTCTTCTAAGCTCCAGTGAGTAAAGGCCCAGAGACATCAAACACTCCTCATACAGTGAGATCCCCCCTCATTCTTCTAAACTCCAGTGAGTACAGGTCCAGAAACATCAAACACTCCTCACACAATGAGTTCCCCTCATTCTTCTAAACTCCAGTGAGTACAGGCCCAGAGACATCAAACACTCCTCATACAATGAGATACCCCCACATTCTTCTAAACTCCAGTGAGTACAGGCCCAGAAACATCAAACACTCCTCACACAATGAGATCCCCCCACATTCTTCTAAACTCCAGTGAGTACAGGCCCAGAGACATCAAACACTCCTTATAAAATGAGATCCCCCTCATTCTTCTAAACTCCAGTGAGCACAGGCCCAGAGAAATCAAACACTCCTCATACAATGAGATCCCCCTCATTCTTCTAAACTCCAGTGAGTACAGGCCCAGAGACATCAAACACTCCTCATACAATGGGATCCACCCCAATTCTTCTAAGCTCCAGTGAGTAAAGGCCCAGAGACATCAAACACTCCTCATACAGTGAGATCCCCCCTCATTCTTCTAAACTCCAGTGAGTACAGGCCCAGAAACATCAAACACTCCTCACACAATGAGTTCCCCTCATTCTTCTAAACTCCAGTGAGTACAGGCCCAGAGACATCAAACACTCCTCATACAATGAGATGCCCCCACATTCTTCTAAACTCCAGTGAGTACAGGCCCAGAAACATCAAACACTCCTCACACAATGAGATTCCCCCTCATTCTTCTAAACTCCAGTGAGTACAGGCCCAGAGACATCAAACACTCCTTATAAAATGAGATCCCCCTCATTCTTCTAAACTCCAGTGAGTACAGGCCCAGAGACATCAAACACTCCTCATACAATGAGATCCCCCTCATTCTTCTAAACTCCAGTGAGTACAGGCCCAGAGACATCAAACACTCCTCACACAATGAGATCCCCCCTCATTCTTCTAAACTCCAGTGAGTACAGGCCCAGAGACATCAAACACTCCTCATACAATGAGATCCCACTCATTCTTCTAAACTCCAGAGAGTACAGGCCCAGAGACAGCAAACACTGCTCATACAATGAGATCCCCCCTCATTCTTCTAGCCTCCAGTGAGTACAGGCCCGGAGACATCAAAGACTCCTCATACAATGAGGTCCCACCTCATTCTTCTAAACTCCAGTGAGTACAGGCCCAGAGACATCAAACACTGCTCATACAATGAGATCCCCCCTCATTCTTCTAAACTCCAGTGAGTACAGGCCCAGAGAAATCAAACACTCCTCACACAATGAGTTCCCCTCATTCTTCTAAACTCCAGTGAGCACAGGCCCAGAGACATCAAACACTCCTCATAAAATGAGATGCCCCCACATTCTTCTAAACTCCAGTGAGTACAGGCCCAGAAACATCAAACACTCCTCACACAATGAGATCCCCCCTCATTCTTCTAAACTCCAGTGAGTACAGGCCCAGAGACATCAAACACTCCTCATACAATGAGATCCCACTCATTCTTCTAAACTCCAGAGAGTACAGGCCCAGAGATATCAAACACTTCTAATACAATGTAATCCCCCCTCATTCTTCTAAACTCCAGTGAGTACAGGCATAGAGACATCAAACACTGCTCATACAATGAGATCCCCCCTCATTCTTCTAGCCTCCAGTGAGTACAGGCCCGGAGACATCAAAGACTCCTCATACAATGAGATCCCCCCTCATTCTTCTAAACTCCAGTGAGTACAGGCCCAGAGAAATCAAACACTCCTCATACAATGAGATCACCCCTCATTCTTTAAAACTCCAGAGAGTACAGGCCCAGAGACATCAAACACTCCTCATACAATGGGATCCACCCCAATTCTTCTAAGCTCCAGTGAGTAAAGGCCCAGAGACATCAAACACTCCTCATACAGTGAGATCCCCCCTCATTCTTCTAAACTCCAGTGAGTGCAGGCCCAGAGACATCAAACACTCCTTATACAATGAGATCCCCCTCATTCTTCTAAACTCCAGTGAGTACAGGCCCAGAGAAATCAAACACTCCTCATACAATGAGATCCCCCTCATTCTTCTAAACTCCAGTGAGTACAGGCCCAGAGACGTCAAATACTCCTCATACAATGAGATCCGCCCTCATTCTTCTAAACTCCATTGAGTACAGGCCCAGAGACATCAAACACTCCTCATACAATGAGATGCCCCCACATTCTTCTAAACTCCAGTGAGTACAGGCCCAGAGACATCAAACACTCCTCATACAATGAGATGCCCCCTCATTCTTCTAAACTCCAGTGAGTACAGGCCCAGAAACATCAAACACTCCTCACACAATGAGTTCCCCTCATTCTTCTAAACTCCAGTGAGTACAGGCCCAGAGACATC
Source organism: Hypanus sabinus (assembly GCF_030144855.1). NCBI lineage: Eukaryota > Metazoa > Chordata > Chondrichthyes > Myliobatiformes > Dasyatidae > Hypanus > Hypanus sabinus. Next base: position 58,125 of record NW_026781657.1, read on the forward strand.
AAACACTCCTCATACAATGAGATCCCACTCATTCTTCTAAACTCCAGAGAGTACAGGCCCAGAGACAGCAAACACTGCTCATACAATGAGATCCCCCCTCATTCTTCTAGCCTCCAGTGAGTACATGCCCGGAGACATCAAAGACTCCTCATACAATGAGATCCGCCCTCTTTCTTCTAAACTCCATTGAGTACAGGCCCAGAGACATCAAACACTCCTCATACAATGAGATGCCCCCACATTCTTCTAAACTCCAGTGAGTACAGGCCCAGAGACATCAAACACTCCTCATACAATGAGATGCCCCCTCATTCTTCTAAACTCCAGTGAGTACAGGCCCAGAAACATCAAACACTCCTCACACAATGAGTTCCCCTCATTCTTCTAAACTCCAGTGAGTACAGGCCCAGAGACATCAAACACTCCTCATACAATGAGATGCCCCCACATTCTTCTAAACTCCAGTGAGTACAGGCCCAGAGAAATCAAACACTCCTCATACAATGAGATCACCCCTCATTCATCTAAACTCCAGTGAGTACAGGCCCAGAGAAATCAAACACTCCTCATACAATGAGATCACCCCTCATTCTTTAAAACTCCAGAGAGTACAGGCCCAGAGACATCAAACACTCCTCATACAATGGGATCCACCCCAATTCTTCTAAGCTCCAGTGAGTAAAGGCCCAGAGACATCAAACACTCCTCATACAGTGAGATCCCCCCTCATTCTTCTAAACTCCAGTGAGTACAGGCCCAGAAACATCAAACACTCCTCACACAATGAGTTCCCCTCATTCTTCTAAACTCCAGTGAGTACAGGCCCAGAGACATCAAACACTCCTCATACAATGAGATACCCCCACATTCTTCTAAACTCCAGTGAGTACAGGCCCAGAAACATCAAACACTCCTCACACAATGAGATCCCCCCACATTCTTCTAAACTCCAGTGAGTACAGGCCCAGAGACATCAAACACTCCTTATAAAATGAGATCCCCCTCATTCTTCTAAACTCCAGTGAGCACAGGCCCAGAGAAATCAAACACTCCTCATACAATGGGATCCACCCCAATTCTTCTAAGCTCCAGTGAGTAAAGGCCCAGAGACATCAAACACTCCTCATACAGTGAGATCCCCCCTCATTCTTCTAAACTCCAGTGAGTACAGGCCCAGAAACATCAAACACTCCTCACACAATGAGTTCCCCTCATTCTTCTAAACTCCAGTGAGTACAGGCCCAGAGACATCAAACACTCCTCATACAATGAGATGCCCCCACATTCTTCTAAACTCCAGTGAGTACAGGCCCAGAAACATCAAACACTCCTCACACAATGAGATTCCCCCTCATTCTTCTAAACTCCAGTGAGTACAGGCCCAGAGACATCAAACACTCCTTATAAAATGAGATCCCCCTCATTCTTCTAAACTCCAGTGAGTACAGGCCCAGAGACATCAAACACTCCTCATACAATGAGATCCCCCTCATTCTTCTAAACTCCAGTGAGTACAGGCCCAGAGACATCAAACACTCCTCATACAATGAGATGCCCCCACATTCTTCTAAACTCCAGTGAGTACAGGCCCAGAAACATCAAACACTCCTCACACAATGAGATCCCCCCTCATTCTTCTAGCCTCCAGTGAGTACAGGCCCGGAGACATCAAAGACTCCTCATACATTGAGATCCACCCTCATTCTTCTAAACTCCAGTGAGTACTGGCCCAGAGAAATCAAACACTTCTCATACAATGTTATCCCTCCTAAACTCCAGTGAGTACAGGCCCAGAGAAATCAAACACTCCTCATACAATGAGATCCCCCCTCATTCTTCTAAACTCCAATGAGTGCAGGCCCAGAGATATCAAACACTTCTAATACAATGTAATCCCCCCTCATTCTTCTAAACTCCAGTGAGTACAGGCCCAGAGACATCAAACACTGCTCATACAATGAGATCACCCCTCATTCTTTAAAACTCCACTGAGTACAGGCCCAGAGACATCAAACACTCCTCATACAATGGGATCCACCCCAATTCTTCTAAGCTCCAGTGAGTAAAGGCCCAGAGACATCAAACACTCCTCATACAGTGAGATCCCCCCTCATTCTTCTAAACTCCAGTGAGTACAGGCCCAGAGACATCAAACACTCCTTATACAATGAGATCCCCCTCATTCTTCTAAACTCCAGTGAGTACAGGCCCAGAGAAATCAAACACTCCTCATACAATGAGATCCCCCTCATTCTTCTAAACTCCAGTGAGTACAGGCCCAGAGACGTCAAATACTCCTCATACAATGAGATCCGCCCTCATTCTTCTAAACTCCAGAGATTACAGGCCCAGAGACATCAAACACTCCTCATACAATGAGATGCCCCCACATTCTTCTCAACTCCAGTGAGTAGAGGCCCAGAGACATCAAACACTCCTCATACAATGAGATTCCCCCCCTCATTCTTCTAAACTCCAGTGAGTACAGGCCCAGAAACATCAAACACTCCTCATACAATGAGATCCCCCTCATTTCTCAAAACTCCAGTGAGTACAGGGCCAGAGACATCAAATACTCCTCATACAATGAGATCCACCCTCATTCTTCTAAACTCCAGTGAGTACAGGCCCAGAGACATCAAACGCTCCTCATACAATGAGATGCCCCCACATTCTTCTAAACTCCAGTGAGTACAGGCCCAGAGAAATCAAACACTCCTCATACAATGAGATCACCCCTCATTTTTTAAAACTCCACTGAGTACAGGCCCAGAGACATAAAACACTCCTCATACAATGGGATCCACCCCAATTCTTCTAAGCTCCAGTGAGTAAAGGCCCAGAGACATCAAACACTCCTCATACAGTGAGATCCCCCCTCATTCTTCTAAACTCCAGTGAGTGCAGGCCCAGAGACATCAAACACTCCTTATACAATGAGATCCCCCTCATTCTTCTAAACTCCAGTGAGTACAGGCCCAGAGAAATCAAACACTCCTCATACAATGAGATCCCCCTCATTCTTCTAAACTCCAGTGAGTACAGGCCCAGAGACGTCAAATACTCCTCATACAATGAGATCCGCCCTCATTCTTCTAAACTCCATTGAGTACAGGCCCAGAGACATCAAACACTCCTCATACAATGAGATGCCCCCACATTCTTCTAAACTCCAGTGAGTACAGGCCCAGAGACATCAAACACTCCTCATACAATGAGATGCCCCCTCATTCTTCTAAACTCCAGTGAGTACAGGCCCAGAAACATCAAACACTCCTCACACAATGAGTTCCCCTCATTCTTCTAAACTCCAGTGAGTACAGGCCCAGAGACATCAAACACTCCTCATACAATGAGATCCCACTCATTCTTCTAAACTCCAGAGAGTACAGGCCCAGAGACAGCAAACACTGCTCATACAATGAGATCCCCCCTCATTCTTCTAGCCTCCAGTGAGTACATGCCCGGAGACATCAAAGACTCCTCATACAATGAGATCCGCCCTCTTTCTTCTAAACTCCATTGAGTACAGGCCCAGAGACATCAAACACTCCTCATACAATGAGATGCCCCCTCATTCTTCTAAACTCCAGTGAGTACAGGCCCAGAGACATCAAACACTCCTCATACAATGAGATCCCCCTCATTCTTCTAAACTCCAGTGAGTACAGGCCCAGAGACATCAAACACTCCTCATACAATGAGATGCCCCCACATTCTTCTAAACTCCAGTGAGTACAGGCCCAGAAACATCAAACACTCCTCACACAATGAGATCCCCCCTCATTCTTCTAGCCTCCAGTGAGTACAGGCCCGGAGACATCAAAGACTCCTCATACATTGAGATCCACCCTCATTCTTCTAAACTCCAGTGAGTACTGGCCCAGAGAAATCAAACACTTCTCATACAATGTTATCCCTCCTAAACTCCAGTGAGTACAGGCCCAGAGAAATCAAACACTCCTCATACAATGAGATCCCCCCTCATTCTTCTAAACTCCAATGAGTGCAGGCCCAGAGATATCAAACACTTCTAATACAATGTAATCCCCCCTCATTCTTCTAAACTCCAGTGAGTACAGGCCCAGAGACATCAAACACTGCTCATACAATGAGATCACCCCTCATTCTTTAAAACTCCACTGAGTACAGGCCCAGAGACATCAAACACTCCTCATACAATGGGATCCACCCCAATTCTTCTAAGCTCCAGTGAGTAAAGGCCCAGAGACATCAAACACTCCTCATACAGTGAGATCCCCCCTCATTCTTCTAAACTCCAGTGAGTACAGGCCCAGAGACATCAAACACTCCTTATACAATGAGATCCCCCTCATTCTTCTAAACTCCAGTGAGTACAGGCCCAGAGAAATCAAACACTCCTCATACAATGAGATCCCCCTCATTCTTCTAAACTCCAGTGAGTACAGGCCCAGAGACGTCAAATACTCCTCATACAATGAGATCCGCCCTCATTCTTCTAAACTCCAGAGATTACAGGCCCAGAGACATCAAACACTCCTCATACAATGAGATGCCCCCACATTCTTCTCAACTCCAGTGAGTAGAGGCCCAGAGACATCAAACACTCCTCATACAATGAGATTCCCCCCCTCATTCTTCTAAACTCCAGTGAGTACAGGCCCAGAAACATCAAACACTCCTCATACAATGAGATCCCCCTCATTTCTCAAAACTCCAGTGAGTACAGGGCCAGAGACATCAAATACTCCTCATACAATGAGATCCACCCTCATTCTTCTAAACTCCAGTGAGTACAGGCCCAGAGACATCAAACGCTCCTCATACAATGAGATGCCCCCACATTCTTCTAAACTCCAGTGAGTACAGGCCCAGAGAAATCAAACACTCCTCATGCAATGAGATCACCCCTCATTTTTTAAAACTCCACTGAGTACAGGCCCAGAGACATAAAACACTCCTCATACAATGGGATCCACCCCAATTCTTCTAAGCTTCAGTGAGTAAAGGCCCAGAGACATCAAACACTCCTCATACAGTGAGATCCCCCCTCATTCTTCTAAACTCCAGTGAGTACAGGCCCAGAGAAATCAAACACTCCTCATACAATGAGATCACCCCTCATTCTTTAAAACTCCAGAGAGTACAGGCCCAGAGACATCAAACACTCCTCATACAATGGGATCCACCCCAATTCTTCTAAGCTCCAGTGAGTAACGGCCCAGAGACATCAAACACTCCTCATACAGTGAGATCCCCCCACATTCTTCTAAGCTCCAGTGAGTACAGGCCCAGAGACATCAAACACTCCTTATACAATGAGATCCCACTCATTCTTCTAAACTCCAGTGAGTACAGGCCCAGAGACATCAAACACTCCTCATACAATGAGATGCCCCCTCATTCTTCTAAACTCCAGTGAGTACAGGCCCAGAGACATCAAACACTCCTCATACAATGAGATGCCCCCACATTCTTCTAAACTCCAGTGAGTACAGGCCCAGAGACATCAAACACTCCTCATACAATGAGATCCCCCTCATTCTTCTAATCTCCAGTGAGTACAGGCCCAGAAACATCAAACACTCCTCACACAATGAGTTCCCCTCATTCTTCTAAACTCCAGTGAGTACAGGCCCAGAGACATCAAACACTCCTCATACAATGAGATGCCCCCACATTCTTCTAAACTCCAGTGAGTACAGGCCCAGAAACATCAAACACTCCTCACACAATGAGATCCCCCCTCATTCTTCTAGCCTCCAGTGAGTACAGGCCCGGAGACATCAAAGACTCCTCATACATTGAGATCCACCCTCATTCTTCTAAACTCCAGTGAGTACTGGCCCAGAGAAATCAAACACTTCTCATACAATGTTATCCCTCCTAAACTCCAGTGAGTACAGGCCCAGAGAAATCAAACACTCCTCATACAATGAGATCCCCCCTCATTCTTCTAAACTCCAATGAGTGCAGGCCCAGAGATATCAAACACTTCTAATACAATGTAATCCCCCCTCATTCTTCTAAACTCCAGTGAGTACAGGCCCAGAGACATCAAACACTGCTCATACAATGAGATCACCCCTCATTCTTTAAAACTCCACTGAGTACAGGCCCAGAGACATCAAACACTCCTCATACAATGGGATCCACCCCAATTCTTCTAAGCTCCAGTGAGTAAAGGCCCAGAGACATCAAACACTCCTCATACAGTGAGATCCCCCCTCATTCTTCTAAACTCCAGTGAGTACAGGCCCAGAGACATCAAACACTCCTTATACAATGAGATCCCCCTCATTCTTCTAAACTCCAGTGAGTACAGGCCCAGAGAAATCAAACACTCCTCATACAATGAGATCCCCCTCATTCTTCTAAACTCCAGTGAGTACAGGCCCAGAGACGTCAAATACTCCTCATACAATGAGATCCGCCCTCATTCTTCTAAACTCCAGAGATTACAGGCCCAGAGACATCAAACACTCCTCATACAATGAGATGCCCCCACATTCTTCTCAACTCCAGTGAGTAGAGGCCCAGAGACATCAAACACTCCTCATACAATGAGATTCCCCCCCTCATTCTTCTAAACTCCAGTGAGTACAGGCCCAGAAACATCAAACACTCCTCATACAATGAGATCCCCCTCATTTCTCAAAACTCCAGTGAGTACAGGGCCAGAGACATCAAATACTCCTCATACAATGAGATCCACCCTCATTCTTCTAAACTCCAGTGAGTACAGGCCCAGAGACATCAAACGCTCCTCATACAATGAGATGCCCCCACATTCTTCTAAACTCCAGTGAGTACAGGCCCAGAGAAATCAAACACTCCTCATACAATGAGATCACCCCTCATTTTTTAAAACTCCACTGAGTACAGGCCCAGAGACATAAAACACTCCTCATACAATGGGATCCACCCCAATTCTTCTAAGCTTCAGTGAGTAAAGGCCCAGAGACATCAAACACTCCTCATACAGTGAGATCCCCCCTCATTCTTCTAAACTCCAGTGAGTACAGGCCCAGAGAAATCAAACACTCCTCATACAATGAGATCACCCCTCATTCTTTAAAACTCCAGAGAGTACAGGCCCAGAGACATCAAACACTCCTCATACAATGGGATCCACCCCAATTCTTCTAAGCTCCAGTGAGTAACGGCCCAGAGACATCAAACACTCCTCATACAGTGAGATCCCCCCACATTCTTCTAAGCTCCAGTGAGTACAGGCCCAGAGACATCAAACACTCCTTATACAATGAGATCCCACTCATTCTTCTAAACTCCAGTGAGTACAGGCCCAGAGACATCAAACACTCCTCATACAATGAGATGCCCCCTCATTCTTCTAAACTCCAGTGAGTACAGGCCCAGAGACATCAAACACTCCTCATACAATGAGATGCCCCCACATTCTTCTAAACTCCAGTGAGTACAGGCCCAGAGACATCAAACACTCCTCATACAATGAGATCCCCCTCATTCTTCTAATCTCCAGTGAGTACAGGCCCAGAAACATCAAACACTCCTCACACAATGAGTTCCCCTCATTCTTCTAAACTCCAGTGAGTACAGGCCCAGAGACATCAAACACTCCTCATACAATGAGATGCCCCCACATTCTTCTAAACTCCAGTGAGTACAGGCCCAGAAACATCAAACACTCCTCACACAATGAGATCCCCCCTCATTCTTCTAAACTCCAGTGAGTACAGGCCCAGAGACATCAAACACTTCTAATACAATGTAATCCCCCCTCATTCTTCTAAACTCCAGTGAGTACAGGCCCAGAGACATCAAACACTGCTCATACAATGAGATCCCCCCTCATTCTTCTAAACTCCAGTGAGTACAGGCCCAGAGACATCAAACACTGCTCATACAATGAGATCCCCCCTCATTCTTCTAAACTCCAGTAAGTACAGGCCCAGAGACATCAAACACTGCTCATACAATGTAATCCCCCCTCATTCTTCTAAACTCCAGTGAGTACAGGCCCAGAGACATCAAACACTGCTCATACAATGGGATCCACCCCAATTCTTCTAAGCTCCAGTGAGTAAAGGCCCAGAGAAATCAAACACTCCTCATACAATGAGATGCCCCTCATTCTTCTAAACTCCAGTGAGTACAGGCCCAGAGACGTCAAATACTCCTCATACAATGAGATCCGCCCTCATTCTTCTAAACTCCAGTGATTACAGGCCCAGAGACATCAAACACTCCTCATACAATGAGATGCCCCCACATTCTTCTCAACTCCAGTGAGTAGAGGCCCAGAGACATCAAACACTCCTCATACAATGAGATTCCCCCGCTCATTCTTCTAAACTCCAGTGAGTACAGGCCCAGAAACATCAAACACTCCTCATACAATGAGATCCCCCTCATTCCTCAAAACTCCAGTGAGTACAGGCCCAAATACTCCTCATACAATGAGATCCGCCCTCATTCTTCTAAACTCCAGTGAGTACAGGCCCAGAGACATCAAACGCTCCTCATACAATGAGATGCCCCCACATTCTTCTAAACTCCAGTGAGTACAGGCCCAGAGAAATCAAACACTCCTCATACAATGAGATAACCCCTCATTCTTTAAAACTCCACTGAGTACAGGCCCAGAGACATCAAACACTCCTCATACAATGGGATCCACCCCAATTCTTCTAAGCTCCAGTGAGTAAAGGCCCAGAGACATCAAACACTCCTCATACAGTGAGATCCCCCCTCATTCTTCTAAACTCCAGTGAGTACAGGCCCAGAGAAATCAAACACTCTTCATACAATGAGATCACCCCTCATTCTTTAAAACTCCAGAGAGTACAGGCCCAGAGACATCAAACACTCCTTTCACAATGGGATCCACCCCAATTCTTCTAAGCTCCAGTGAGTAAAGGCCCAGAGACATCAAACACTCCTCATACAGTGAGATCCCCCCTCATTCTTCTAAACTCCAGTGAGAACAGGCCCAGAGACATCAAACACTCCTTATACAATGAGATCCCACTCATTCTTCTAAACTCCAGTGAGTACAGGCCCAGAGAAATCAAGCACTCCTCATACAATGAGATCCCCCTCATTCTTCTAAACTCCAGTGAGTACAGGCCCAGAGACGTCAAATACTCTTCATACAATGAGATCCGCCCTCATTCTTCTAAACTCCAGTGAGTACAGGCCCAGAGACATCAAACACTCCTCATACAATGAGATGCCCCCACATTCTTCTAAACTCCAGTGAGTACAGACCCAGAGACATCAAACACTCCTCATACAATGAGATGCCCCCTCATTCTTCTAAACTCCAGTGAGTACAGGCCCAGAGATATCAAACACTCCTCATACAATGAGATCCCCCACATTCTTCTAAACTCCAGTGAGTACAGGCCCAGAGACATCAAACACTCCTCATACAATGAGATGCCCCCTCATTCTTCTAATCTCCAGTGAGTACAGGCCCAGAAACATCAAACACTCCTCACACAATGAGTTCCCCTCATTCTTCTAAACTCCAGTGAGTACAGGCCCAGAGACATCAAACATTCCTCATACAATGAGATGCCCCCACATTCTTCTAAACTCCAGTGAGTACAGGGCCAGAAACATCAAACACTCCTCACACAATGAGATCCCCCCTCATTCTTCTAAACTCCAGTGAGTACAGGCCCAGAGACAACAAACACTCCTCATACAATGAGATGCCCCTCATTCTTCTAAACTCCAGTGAGTACAGGCCCAGAGACGTCAAATACTCCTCATACAATGAGATCCGCCCTCATTCTTCTAAACTCCAGTGATTACAGGCCCACAGACATCAAACACTCCTCATACAATGAGATGCCCCCACATTCTTCTCAACTCCAGTGAGTAGAGGCCCAGAGACATCAAACACTCCTCATACAATGAGATTCCCCCGCTCATTCTTCTAAACTCCAGTGAGTACAGGCCCAGAAACATCAAACACTCCTCATACAATGAGATCCCCCTCATTCCTCAAAACTCCAGTGAGTACAGGCCCAAATACTCCTCATACAATGAGATCCGCCCTCATTCTTCTAAACTCCAGTGAGTACAGGCCCAGAGACATCAAACGCTCCTCATACAATGAGATGCCCCCACATTCTTCTAAACTCCAGTGAGTACAGGCCCAGAGAAATCAAACACTCCTCATACAATGAGATAACCCCTCATTCTTTAAAACTCCACTGAGTACAGGCCCAGAGACATCAAACACTCCTCATACAATGGGATCCACCCCAATTCTTCTAAGCTCCAGTGAGTAAAGGCCCAGAGACATCAAACACTCCTCATACAGTGAGATCCCCCCTCATTCTTCTAAACTCCAGTGAGTACAGGCCCAGAGAAATCAAACACTCTTCATACAATGAGATCACCCCTCATTCTTTAAAACTCCAGAGAGTACAGGCCCAGAGACATCAAACACTCCTCACACAATGGGATCCACCCCAATTCTTCTAAGCTCCAGTGAGTAAAGGCCCAGAGACATCAAACACTCCTCATACAGTGAGATCCCCCCTCATTCTTCTAAACTCCAGTGAGTACAGGCCCAGAGACATCAAACACTCCTTATACAATGAGATCCCCCTCATTCTTCTAAACTCCAGTGAGTACAGGCCCAGAGAAATCAAACACTCCTCATACAATGAGATCCCCCTCATTCTTCTAAACTCCAGTGAGTACAGGCCCAGAGACGTCAAATACTCCTCATACAATGAGATCCGCCCTCATTCTTCTAAACTCCAGTGAGTACAGGCGCAGAGACATCAAACACTCCTCATACAATGAGATCCGCCCTCATTCTTCTAAACTCCAGTGAGTACAGGCGCAGAGACATCAAATACTCCTCATACAATGAGATCCGCCCTCATTCTTCTAAACTCCAGTGAGTACAGGCCCAGAGACATCAAACACTCCTCATACAATGAGATGCCCCCACATTCTTCTAAACTCCAGTGAGTACAGACCCAGAGACATCAAACACTCCTCATACAATGAGATGCCCCCTCATTCTTCTAAACTCCAGTGAGTACAGGCCCAGAGATATCAAACACTCCTCATACAATGAGATGCCCCCACATTCTTCTAAACTCCAGTGAGTACAGGCCCAGAGACATCAAACACTCCTCATACAATGAGATGCCCCCTCATTCTTCTAATCTCCAGTGAGTACAGGCCCAGAAACATCAAACACTCCTCACACAATGAGTTCCCCTCATTCTTCTAAACTCCAGTGAGTACAGGCCCAGAGACATCAAACACTCCTCATACAATGAGATGCCCCCACATTCTTCTAAACTCCAGTGAGTACAGGGCCAGAAACATCAAACACTCCTCACACAATGAGATCCCCCCTCATTCTTCTAAACTCCAGTGAGTACAGGCCCAGAGACATCAAACACTCCTCATACAATGGGATCCACCCCAATTCTTCTAAGCTCCAGTGAGTAAAGGCCCAGAGACATCAAACACTCCTCATACAGTGAGATCCCCCCTCATTCTTCTAAACTCCAGTGAGTACAGGCCCAGAGACATCAAACACTCCTTATACAATGAGATCCCCCTCATTCTTCTAAACTCCAGTGAGTACAGGCCCAGAGAAATCAAACACTCCTCATACAATGAGATCCCCCTCATTCTTCTAAACTCCAGTGAGTACAGGCCCAGAGACGTCAAATACTCCTCATACAATGAGATCCGCCCTCATTCTTCTAAACTCCAGTGAGTACAGGCCCAGAGACATCAAACACTCCTCATACAATGAGATGCCCCCACATTCTTCTAAACTCCAGTGAGTACAGGCCCAGAGACATCAAACACTCCTCATACAATGAGATCACACTCATTCTTCTAAACTCCAGAGAGTACAGGCCCAGAGACAGCAAACACTGCTCATACAATGAGATCCCCCCTCATTCTTCTAGCCTCCAGTGAGTACAGGCCCGGAGACATCAAAGACTCCTCATACAATGAGATCCACCCTCATTCTTCTAAACTCCAGTGAGTACAGGCCCAGAGAAATCAAACACTTCTCATACAATGTAATCCCTCCTCATTCTTCTAAACTCCAGTGAGTACAGGCCCAGAGAAATCAAACACTCCTCATACAATGAGATCCCCCCTCATTCTTCTAAACTCCAATGAGTGCAGGCCCAGAGATATCAAACACTTCTAATACAATGTAATCCCCCCTCATTCTTCTAAACTCCAGTGAGTACAGGCCCAGAGACATCAAACATTCCTCATACAATGAGATGCCCCCACATTCTTCTAAACTCCAGTGAGTACAGGGCCAGAAACATCAAACACTCCTCACACAATGAGATCCCCCCTCATTCTTCTAAACTCCAGTGAGTACAGGCCCAGAGACAACAAACACTCCTCATACAATGAGATGCCCCTCATTCTTCTAAACTCCAGTGAGTACAGGCCCAGAGACGTCAAATACTCCTCATACAATGAGATCCGCCCTCATTCTTCTAAACTCCAGTGATTACAGGCCCACAGACATCAAACACTCCTCATACAATGAGATGCCCCCACATTCTTCTCAACTCCAGTGAGTAGAGGCCCAGAGACATCAAACACTCCTCATACAATGAGATTCCCCCGCTCATTCTTCTAAACTCCAGTGAGTACAGGCCCAGAAACATCAAACACTCCTCATACAATGAGATCCCCCTCATTCCTCAAAACTCCAGTGAGTACAGGCCCAAATACTCCTCATACAATGAGATCCGCCCTCATTCTTCTAAACTCCAGTGAGTACAGGCCCAGAGACATCAAACACTCCTCATACAGTGAGATCCCCCCTCATTCCTCTAAACTCCAGTGAGTACAGGCCCAGAGAAATCAAACACTCTTCATACAATGAGATCACCCCTCATTCTTTAAAACTCCAGAGAGTACAGGCCCAGAGACATCAAACACTCCTCACACAATGGGATCCACCCCAATTCTTCTAAGCTCCAGTGAGTAAAGGCCCAGAGACATCAAACACTCCTCATACAGTGAGATCCCCCCTCATTCTTCTAAACTCCAGTGAGAACAGGCCCAGTGACATCAAACACTCCTTATACAATGAGATCCCACTCATTCTTCTAAACTCCAGTGAGTACAGGCCCAGAGACATCAAACGCTCCTCATACAATGAGATCCGCCCTCATTCTTCTAAACTCCAGTGAGTACAGGCCCAGAGACGTCAAATACTCTTCATACAATGAGATCCGCCCTCATTCTTCTAAACTCCAGTGAGTACAGGCCCAGAGACATCAAACACTCCTCATACAATGAGATGCCCCCACATTCTTCTAAACTCCAGTGAGTACAGACCCAGAGACATCAAACACTCCTCATACAATGAGATGCCCCCTCATTCTTCTAAACTCCAGTGAGTACAGGCCCAGAGATATCAAACACTCCTCATACAATGAGATGCCCCCACATTCTTCTAAACTCCAGTGAGTACAGGCCCAGAGACATCAAACACTCCTCATACAATGAGATGCCCCCTCATTCTTCTAATCTCCAGTGAGTACAGGCCCAGAAACATCAAACACTCCTCACACAATGAGTTCCCCTCATTCTTCTAAACTCCAGTGAGTACAGGCCCAGAGACATCAAACACTCCTCATACAATGAGATGCCCCCACATTCTTCTAAACTCCAGTGAGTACAGGGCCAGAAACATCAAACACTCCTCACACAATGAGATCCCCCCTCATTCTTCTAAACTCCAGTGAGTACAGGCCCAGAGACATCAAACACTCCTCATACAATGGGATCCACCCCAATTCTTCTAAGCTCCAGTGAGTAAAGGCCCAGAGACATCAAACACTCCTCATACAGTGAGATCCCCCCTCATTCTTCTAAACTCCAGTGAGTACAGGCCCAGAGACATCAAACACTCCTTATACAATGAGATCCCCCTCATTCTTCTAAACTCCAGTGAGTACAGGCCCAGAGAAATCAAACACTCCTCATACAATGAGATCCCCCTCATTCTTCTAAACTCCAGTGAGTACAGGCCCAGAGACGTCAAATACTCCTCATACAATGAGATCCGCCCTCATTCTTCTAAACTCCAGTGAGTACAGGCCCAGAGACATCAAACACTCCTCATACAATGAGATGCCCCCACATTCTTCTAAACTCCAGTGAGTACAGGCCCAGAGACATCAAACACTCCTCATACAATGAGATCACACTCATTCTTCTAAACTCCAGAGAGTACAGGCCCAGAGACAGCAAACACTGCTCATACAATGAGATCCCCCCTCATTCTTCTAGCCTCCAGTGAGTACAGGCCCGGAGACATCAAAGACTCCTCATACAATGAGATCCACCCTCATTCTTCTAAACTCCAGTGAGTACAGGCCCAGAGAAATCAAACACTTCTCATACAATGTAATCCCTCCTCATTCTTCTAAACTCCAGTGAGTACAGGCCCAGAGAAATCAAACACTCCTCATACAATGAGATCCCCCCTCATTCTTCTAAACTCCAATGAGTGCAGGCCCAGAGATATCAAACACTTCTAATACAATGTAATCCCCCCTCATTCTTCTAAACTCCAGTGAGTACAGGCCCAGAGACATCAAACATTCCTCATACAATGAGATGCCCCCACATTCTTCTAAACTCCAGTGAGTACAGGGCCAGAAACATCAAACACTCCTCACACAATGAGATCCCCCTCATTCTTCTAAACTCCAGTGAGTACAGGCCCAGAGACAACAAACACTCCTCATACAATGAGATGCCCCTCATTCTTCTAAACTCCAGTGAGTACAGGCCCAGAGACGTCAAATACTCCTCATACAATGAGATCCGCCCTCATTCTTCTAAACTCCAGTGATTACAGGCCCACAGACATCAAACACTCCTCATACAATGAGATGCCCCCACATTCTTCTCAACTCCAGTGAGTAGAGGCCCAGAGACATCAAACACTCCTCATACAATGAGATTCCCCCGCTCATTCTTCTAAACTCCAGTGAGTACAGGCCCAGAAACATCAAACACTCCTCATACAATGAGATCCCCCTCATTCCTCAAAACTCCAGTGAGTACAGGCCCAAATACTCCTCATACAATGAGATCCGCCCTCATTCTTCTAAACTCCAGTGAGTACAGGCCCAGAGACATCAAACGCTCCTCATACAATGAGATGCCCCCACATTCTTCTAAACTCCAGTGAGTACAGGCCCAGAGAAATCAAACACTCCTCATACAATGAGATAACCCCTCATTCTTTAAAACTCCACTGAGTACAGGCCCAGAGACATCAAACACTCCTCATACAATGGGATCCACCCCAATTCTTCTAAGCTCCAGTGAGTAAAGGCCCAGAGACATCAAACACTCCTCATACAGTGAGATCCCCCCTCATTCTTCTAAACTCCAGTGAGTACAGGCCCAGAGAAATCAAACACTCTTCATACAATGAGATCACCCCTCATTCTTTAAAACTCCAGAGAGTACAGGCCCAGAGACATCAAACACTCCTCACACAATGGGATCCACCCCAATTCTTCTAAGCTCCAGTGAGTAAAGGCCCAGAGACATCAAACACTCCTCATACAGTGAGATCCCCCCTCATTCTTCTAAACTCCAGTGAGAACAGGCCCAGTGACATCAAACACTCCTCATACAATGAGATCCCCCTCATTCTTCTAAACTCCAGTGAGTACAGGCCCAGAGACATCAAACACTCCTCATACAATGAGATGCCCCCACATTCTTCTAAACTCCAGTGAGTACAGACCCAGAGACATCAAACACTCCTCATACAATGAGATGCCCCCTCATTCTTCTAAACTCCAGTGAGTACAGGCCCAGAGATATCAAACACTCCTCATACAATGAGATGCCCCCACATTCTTCTAAACTCCAGTGAGTACAGGCCCAGAGACATCAAACACTCCTCATACAATGAGATGCCCCCTCATTCTTCTAATCTCCAGTGAGTACAGGCCCAGAAACATCAAACACTCCTCACACAATGAGTTCCCCTCATTCTTCTAAACTCCAGTGAGTACAGGCCCAGAGACATCAAACACTCCTCATACAATGAGATGCCCCCACATTCTTCTAAACTCCAGTGAGTACAGGGCCAGAAACATCAAACACTCCTCACACAATGAGATCCCCCCTCATTCTTCTAAACTCCAGTGAGTACAGGCCCAGAGACATCAAACACTCCTCATACAATGGGATCCACCCCAATTCTTCTAAGCTCCAGTGAGTAAAGGCCCAGAGACATCAAACACTCCTCATACAGTGAGATCCCCCCTCATTCTTCTAAACTCCAGTGAGTACAGGCCCAGAGACATCAAACACTCCTCATACAATGAGATGCCCCCACATTCTTCTAAACTCCAGTGAGTACAGGCCCAGAGACATCAAACACTCCTCATACAATGAGATCACACTCATTCTTCTAAACTCCAGAGAGTACAGGCCCAGAGACAGCAAACACTGCTCATACAATGAGATCCCCCCTCATTCTTCTAGCCTCCAGTGAGTACAGGCCCGGAGACATCAAAGACTCCTCATACAATGAGATCCACCCTCATTCTTCTAAACTCCAGTGAGTACAGGCCCAGAGAAATCAAACACTTCTCATACAATGTAATCCCTCCTCATTCTTCTAAACTCCAGTGAGTACAGGCCCAGAGAAATCAAACACTCCTCATACAATGAGATCCCCCCTCATTCTTCTAAACTCCAATGAGTGCAGGCCCAGAGATATCAAACACTTCTAATACAATGTAATCCCCCCTCATTCTTCTAAACTCCAGTGAGTACAGGCCCAGAGACATCAAACACTGCTCATACAATGAGATCCCCCCTCATTCTTCTAAACTCCAGTGAGTACAGGCCCAGAGAAATCAAACACTCCTCATACAATGAGATCACCCCTCATTCTTTAAAACTCCACTGAGTACAGGCCCAGAGACATCAAACACTCCTCATACAATGGGATCCACCCCAATTCTTCTAAGCTCCAGTGAGTAAAGGCCCAGAGACATCAAACACTCCTCATACAGTGAGATCCCCCCTCATTCTTCTAAACTCCAGTGAGTACAGGCCCAGAGACATCAAACACTCCTTATACAATGAGATCCCCCTCATTCTTCTAAAATCCAGTGAGTACAGGCCCAGAGAAATCAAACACTCCTCATACAATGAGATGCCCCTCATTCTTCTAAACTCCAGTGAGTACAGGCCCAGAGACGTCAAATACTCCTCATACAATGAGATCCGCCCTCATTCTTCTAAACTCCAGTGATTACAGGCCCAGAGACATCAAACACTCCTCATACAATGAGATGCCCCCACATTCTTCTCAACTCCAGTGAGTAGAGGCCCAGAGACATCAAACACTCCTCATACAATGAGATTCCCCCGCTCATTCTTCTAAACTCCAGTGAGTACAGGCCCAGAAACATCAAACACTCCTCATACAATGAGATCCCCCTCATTCCTCAAAACTCCAGTGAGTACAGGCCCAAATACTCCTCATACAATGAGATCCGCACTCATTCTTCTAAACTCCAGTGAGTACAGGCCCAGAGACATCAAACGCTCCTCATACAATGAGATGCCCCCACATTCTTCTAAACTCCAGTGAGTACAGGCCCAGAGAAATCAAACACTCCTCATACAATGAGATAACCCCTCATTCTTTAAAACTCCACTGAGTACAGGCCCAGAGACATCAAACACTCCTCATACAATGGGATCCACCCCAATTCTTCTAAGCTCCAGTGAGTAAAGGCCCAGAGACATCAAACACTCCTCATACAGTGAGATCCCCCCTCATTCTTCTAAACTCCAGTGAGTACAGGCCCAGAGAAATCAAACACTCTTCATACAATGAGATCACCCCTCATTCTTTAAAACTCCAGAGAGTACAGGCCCAGAGACATCAAACACTCCTCACACAATGGGATCCACCCCAATTCTTCTAAGCTCCAGTGAGTAAAGGCCCAGAGACATCAAACACTCCTCATACAGTGAGATCCCCCCTCATTCTTCTAAACTCCAGTGAGAACAGGCCCAGAGACATCAAACACTCCTTATACAATGAGATGCCCCCTCATTCTTCTAAACTCCAGTGAGTACAGGCCCAGAGAAATCAAGCACTCCTCATACAATGAGATCCCCCTCATTCTTCTAAACTCCAGTGAGTACAGGCCCAGAGACTTCAAACACTCCTCATACAATGAGATGCCCCCTCATTCTTCTAAACTCCAGTGAGTACAGGCCCAGAGACGTCAAATACTCTTCATACAATGAGATCCGCCCTCATTCTTCTAAACTCCAGTGAGTACAGGCCCAGAGACATCAAACATTCCTCATACAATGAGATGCCCCCACATTCTTCTGAACTCCAGTGAGTACAGACCCAGAGACATCAAACACTCCTCATACAATGAGATGCCCCCTCATTCTTCTAAACTCCAGTGAGTACAGGCCCAGAGATATCAAACACTCCTCATACAATGAGATGCCCCCACATTCTTCTAAACTCCAGTGAGTACAGGCCCAGAGACATCAAACACTCCTCATACAATGAGATGCCCCCTCATTCTTCTAATCTCCAGTGAGTACAGGCCCAGAAACATCAAACACTCCTCACACAATGAGTTCCCCTCATTCTTCTAAACTCCAGTGAGTACAGGCCCAGAGACATCAAACACTCCTCATACAATGAGATGCCCCCACATTCTTCTAAACTCCAGTGAGTACAGGGCCAGAAACATCAAACACTCCTCACACAATGAGATCCCCCCTCATTCTTCTAAACTCCAGTGAGTACAGGCCCAGAGACATCAAACACTCCTCATACAATGGGATCCACCCCAATTCTTCTAAGCTCCAGTGAGTAAAGGCCCAGAGACATCAAACACTCCTCATACAGTGGGATCCCCCCTCATTCTTCTAAACTCCAGTGAGTACAGGCCCAGAGTCATCAAACACTCCTTATACAATGAGATCCCCCTCATTCTTCTAAACTCCAGTGAGTACAGGCCCAGAGAAATCAAACACTCCTCATACAATGAGATCCCCCTCATTCTTCTAAACTCCAGTGAGTACAGGCCCAGAGACGTCAAATACTCCTCATACAATGAGATCCGCCCTCATTCTTCTAAACTCCAGTGAGTACAGGCCCAGAGACATCAAACACTGCTCATACAATGAGATCCCCCCTCATTCTTCTAAACTCCAGTGAGTACAGGCCCAGAGAAATCAAACACTCCTCATACAATTAGATCACCCCTCATTCTTTAAAACTCCACTGAGTACAGGCCCAGAGACATCAAAGACTCCTCATATAATGAGATCCACCCTCATTCTTCTAAACTCCAGTGAGTACAGGCCCAGAGAAATCAAACACTCCTCATACAATGAGATCCCCCCTCATTCTTCTAAACTCCAGTGAGTACAGGCCCAGAGACATCAAACACTCCTCATACAATGAGATGCCCCCACATTCTTCTAAACTCCAGTGAGTACAGGCCCAGAGACATCAAACACTCCTCATACAATGAGATCCCACTCATTCTTCTAAACTCCAGAGAGTACAGGCCCAGAGACAGCAAACACTGCTCATACAATGAGATCCCCCCTCATTCTTCTAGCCTCCAGTGAGTACAGGCCCGGAGACATCAAAGACTCCTCATACAATGAGATCCACCCTCATTCTTCTAAACTCCAGTGAGTACAGGCCCAGAGAAATCAAACACTCCTCATACAATGAGATCCGCCCTCATTCTTCTAAACTCCAGTGAGTACAGGCCCAGAGACATCAAACACTCCTCATACAATGAGATGCCCCCACATTCTTCTAAACTCCAGTGAGTACAGGCCCAGAGACATCAAACACTCCTCATACAATGAGATCCCACTCATTCTTCTAAACTCCAGAGAGTACAGGCCCAGAGACAGCAAACACTGCTCATACAATGAGATCCCCCCTCATTCTTCTAGCCTCCAACGAGTACAGGCCCGGAGACATCAAAGACTCCTCATACAATGAGATCCACCCTCATTTTTCTAAACTCCAGTGAGTACAGGCCCAGAGAAATCAAACACTTCTCATACAATGTAATCCCTCCTCATTCTTCTAAACTCCAGTGAGTACAGGCCCAGAGAAATCAAACACTCCTCATACAATGAGATCCCCCCTCATTCTTCTAAACTCCAATGAGTGCAGGCCCAGAGATATCAAACACTTCTAATACAATGTAATCCCCCCTCATTCTTCTAAACTCCAGTGAGTACAGGCCCAGAGACATCAAACACTGCTCATACAATGAGATCCCCCCTCATTCTTCTAAACTCCAGTGAGTACAGGCCCAGAGAAATCAAACACTCCTCATACAATGAGATCACCCCTCATTCTTTAAAACTCCACTGAGTACAGGCCCAGAGACATCAAACACTCCTCATACAATGGGATCCACCCCAATTCTTCTAAGCTCCAGTGAGTAAAGGCCCAGAGACATCAAACACTCCTCATACAGTGAGATCCCCCCTCATTCTTCTAAACTCCAGTGAGTACTGGCCCAGAGACATCAAACACTCCTTATACAATGAGATCCCCCTCATTCTTCTAAACTCCAGTGAGTACAGGCCCAGAGAAATCAAACACTGCTCATACAATGAGATCCCCCCTCATTCTTCTAGCCTCCAGTGAGTACAGGCCCGGAGACATCAAAGACTCCTCATACAATGAGATCCACCCTTATTCTTCTAAACTCCAGTGAGTACAGGCCCAGAGAAATCAAACACTTCTCATACAATGTAATCCCTCCTCATTCTTCTAAACTCCAGTGAGTACAGGCCCAGAGAAATCAAACACTCCTCATACAATGAGATCCCCCCTCATTCTTCTAAACTCCAATGAGTGCAGGCCCAGAGATATCAAACACTTCTAATACAATGTAATCCCCCCTCATTCTTCTAAACTCCAGTTAGTACAGGCCCAGAGACATCAAACACTGCTCATACAATGAGATCCCCCCTCATTCTTCTAAACTCCAGTGAGTACAGGCCCAGAGAAATCAAACACTCCTCATACAATGAGATCACCCCTCATTCTTTAAAACTCCACTGAGTACAGGCCCAGAGACATCAAACACTCCTCATACAATGGGATCCACCCCAATTCTTCTAAGCTCCAGTGAGTAAAGGCCCAGAGACATCAAACACTCCTCATACAGTGAGATCCCCCCTCATTCTTCTAAACTCCAGTGAGTACAGGCCCAGAGACATCAAACACTCCTTATACAATGAGATCCCCCTCATTCTTCTAAACTCCAGTGAGTACAGGCCCAGAGACGTCAAATACTCCTCATACAATGAGATCCGCCCTCATTCTTCTAAACTCCAGTGAGTACAGGCCCAGAGACATCAAACACTCCTCATACAATGAGATGCCCCCACATTCTTCTCAACTCCAGTGAGTAGAGGCCCAGAGACATCAAACACTCCTCATACAATGAGATTCCCCCCCTCATTCTTCTAAACTCCAGTGAGTACAGGCCCAGAAACATCAAACACTCCTCATACAATGAGATCCCCCTCATTCCTCAAAACTCCAGTGAGTACAGGCCCAGAGACATCAAATACTCCTCATACAATGAGATCCGCCCTCATTCTTCTAAACTCCAGTGAGTACAGGCCCAGAGACATCAAACGCTCCTCATACAATGAGATGCCCCCACATTCTTCTAAACTCCAGTGAGTACAGGCCCAGAGAAATCAAACACTCCTCATACAATGAGATCACCCCTCATTCTTTAAAACTCCACTGAGTACAGGCCCAGAGACATCAAACACTCCTCATACAATGGGATCCACCCCAATTCTTCTAAGCTCCAGTGAGTAAAGGCCCAGAGACATCAAACACTCCTCATAAAGTGAGATCCCCCGTCATTCTTCTAAACTCCAGTGAGTACAGGCCCAGAGAAATCAAACACTCCTCATACAATGAGATCAACCCTCATTCTTTAAAACTCCAGAGAGTACAGGCCCAGAGACATCAAACACTCCTCATACAATGGGATCCACCCCAATTCTTCTAAGCTCCAGTGAGTAAAGGCCCAGAGACATCAAACACTCCTCATACAGTGAGATCCCCCCTCATTCTTCTAAACTCCAGTGAGTACAGGCCCAGAGACATCAAACACTCCTGATACAATGAGATCGCACTCATTCTTCTAAACTCCAGTGAGTACAGGCCCAGAGAAATCAAGCACTCCTCATACAATGAGATCCCCCTCATTCTTCTAAACTCCAGTGAGTACAGGCCCAGAGACGTCAAATACTCCTCATACAATGAGATCCGCCCTCATTCTTCTAAACTCCAGTGAGTACAGGCCCAGAGACATCAAACACTCCTCATACAATGAGATGTCCCCACATTCTTCTAAACTCCAGTGAGTACAGGCCCAGAGACATCAAACACTCCTCATACAATGAGATGCCCCCTCATTCTTCTAAACTCCAGTGAGTACAGGCCCAGAGACATCAAACACTCCTCATACAATGAGATGCCCCCACATTCTTCTAAACTCCAGTGAGTACAGGCCCAGAGACATCAAACACTCCTCATACAATGAGATGCCCCCTCATTCTTCTAATCTCCAGTGAGTACAGGCCCAGAAACATCAAACACTCCTCACACAATGAGTTCCCCTCATTCTTCTAAACTCCAGTGAGTACAGGCCCAGAGACATCAAACACTCCTCATACAATGGGATCCACCCCAATTCTTCTAAGCTCCAGTGATTAAAGGCCCAGAGACATCAAACACTCCTCATACAGTGAGATCCCCCCTCATTCTTCTAAACTCCAGTGAGTACAGGCCCAGAGACATCAAACACTCCTTATACAATGAGATCCCCCTCATTCTTCTAAACTCCAGTGAGTACAGGCCCAGAGAAATCAAACACTCCTCATACAATGAGATCCCCCTCATTCTTCTAAACTCCAGTGAGTACAGGCCCAGAGACAGCAAACACTGCTCATACAATGAGATCCCCCCTCATTCTTCTAGCCTCCAGTGAGTACAGGCCCGGAGACATCAAAGACTCCTCATACAATGAGATCCACCCTCATTCTTCTAAACTCCAGTGAGTACAGGCCCAGAGAAATCAAACACTTCTCATACAATGTAATCCCTCCTCATTCTTCTAAACTCCAGTGAGTACAGGCCCAGAGAAATCAAACACTCCTCATACAATGAGATCTCCCCTCATTCTTCTAAACTCCAATGAGTGCAGGCCCAGAGATATCAAACACTTATAATACAATGTAATCCCCCCTCATTCTTCTAAACTCCAGTGAGTACAGGCCCAGAGACATCAAACACTGCTCATACAATGGGATCCCCCCTCATTCTTCTAAACTCCAGTGAGTACAGGCCCAGAGAAATCAAACACTCCTCATACAATGAGATCACCCCTCATTCTTTAAAACTCCACTGAGTACAGGCCCAGAGACATCAAACACTCCTCATACAATGGGATCCACCCCAATTCTTCTAAGCTCCAGTGAGTAAAGGCCCAGAGACATCAAACACTCCTCATACAGTGAGATCCCCCCCCCATTCTTCTAAACTCCAGTGAGTACAGGCCCAGAGACATCAAACACTCCTTATACAATGAGATCCCCCTCATTCCTCTAAACTCCAGTGAGTACAGGCCCAGAGAAATCAAACACTCCTCATACAATGAGATCCCCCTCATTCTTCTAAACTCCAGTGAGTACAGGCCCAGAGACGTCAAATACTCCTCATACAATGAGATCAGCCCTCATTCTTCTAAACTCCAGTGAGTACAGGCCCAGAGACATCAAACACTCCTCATACAATGAGATGCCCCCACATTCTTCTAAACTCCAGTGAGTACAGGCCCAAAGACATCAAACACTCCTCATACAATGAGATCCCACTCATTCTTCTAAACTCCAGTGAGTACAGGCCCAGAGAAATCAAACACTTCTCATACAATGTAATCCCTCCTCATTCTTCTAAACTCCAGTGAGTACAGGCCCAGAGAAATCAAACACTCCTCATACAATGAGATCCCCCCTCATTCTTCTAAACTCCAATGAGTGCAGGCCCAGAGATATCAAACACTTCTAATACAATGTAATCCCCCCTCATTCTTCTAAACTCCAGTGAGTACAGGCCCAGAGACATCAAACACTGCTCATACAATCAGATCCCCCCTCATTCTTCTAAACTCCAGTGAGTACAGGCCCAGAGAAATCAAACACTCCTCATACAATGAGATCACCCCTCATTCTTTAAAACTCCACTGAGTACAAGCCCAGAGACATCAAACACTCCTCATACAATGGGATCCACCCCAATACTTCTAAGCTCCAGTGAGTAAAGGCCCAGAGACATCAAACACTCCTCATACAGTGAGATCCCCCCTCATTCTTCTAAACTCCAGTGAGTACAGGCCCAGAGACATCAAACACTCTTTATACAATGAGATCCCCCTCATTCTTCTAAACTCCAGTGAGTACAGGCCCAGAGAAATCAAACACTCCTCATACAATGAGATCCCCCTCATTCTTCTAAACTCCAGTGAGTACAGGCCCAGAGACAGCAAACACTGCTCATACAATGAGATCCCCCCTCATTCTTCCAGCCTCCAGTGAGTACAGGCCCGGAGACATCAAAGACTCCTCATACAATGAGATCCACCCTCATTCTTCTAAACTCCAGTGAGTACAGGCCCAGAGAAATCAAACACTTCTCATACAATGTAATCCCTCCTCATTCTTCTAAACTCCAGTGAGTACAGGCCCAGAGAAATCAAACACTCCTCATACAATGAGATCCCCCCTCATTCTTCTAAACTCCAATGAGTGCAGGCCCAGAGATATCAAACACTTCTAATACAATGTAATCCCCCCTCATTCTTCTAAACTCCAGTGAGTACAGGCCCAGAGACATCAAACACAGCTCATACAATGAGATCCCCCCTCATTCTTCTAAACTCCAGTGAGTACAGGCCCAGAGAAATCAAACACTCCTCATACAATGAGATCACCCCTCATTCTTTAAAACTCCACTGAGTACAGGCCCAGAGACATCAAACACTCCTCATACAATGGGATCCACCCCAATTCTTCTAAGCTCCAGCGAGTAAAGGCCCAGAGACATCAAACACTCCTCATACAGTGAGATCCCCCCTCATTCTTCTAAACTCCAGTGAGTACAGGCCCAGAGACATCAAACACTCCTTATACAATGAGATCCCCCTCATTCTTCTAAACTCCAGTGAGTACAGGCCCAGAGATATCAAACACTTCTAATACAATGTAATCCCCCCTCATTCTTCTAAACTCCAGTGAGTACAAGCCCAGAGACATCAAACACTGCTCATACAATGAGATCCCCCCTCATTCTTCTAGCCTCCAGTGAGTACAGGCCCGGAGACATCAAAGACTCCTCATACAATGAGATCCACCCTCATTCTTCTAAACTCCAGTGAGTACAGGCCCAGAGAAATCAAACACTTCTCATACAATGTAATCCCTCCTCATTCTTCTAAACTCCAGTGAGTACAGGCCCAGAGAAATCAAACACTCCTCATACAATGAGATCCCCCCTCATTCTTCTAAACTCCAATGAGTGCAGGCCCAGAGATATCAAACACTTCTAATACAATGTAATCCCCCCTCATTCTTCTAAACTCCAGTGAGTACAGGCCCAGAGACATCAAACACTGCTCATACAATGAGATCACCCCTCATTCTTTAAAACTCCACTGAGTACAGGCCCAGAGACATCAAACACTCCTCATACAATGGGATCCACCCCAATTCTTCTAAGCTCCAGTGAGTAAAGGCCCAGAGACATCAAACACTCCTCATACAGTGAGATACCCCCTCATTCTTCTAAACTCCAGTGAGTACAGGCCCAGAGACATCAAACACTCTTTATACAATGAGATCCCCCTCATTCTTCTAAACTCCAGTGAGTACAGGCCCAGAGAAATCAAACACTCCTCATACAATGAGATCCCCCTCATTCTTCTAAACTCCAGTGAGTACAGGCCCAGAGACAACAAACACTGCTCATACAATGAGATCCCCCCTCATTCTTCCAGCCTCCAGTGAGTACAGGCCCGGAGACATCAAAGACTCCTCATACAATGAGATCCACCCTCATTCTTCTAAACTCCAGTGAGTACAGGCCCAGAGAAATCAAACACTTCTCATACAATGTAATCCCTCCTCATTCTTCTAAACTCCAGTGAGTACAGGCCCAGAGAAATCAAACACTCCTCATACAATGAGATCCCCACTCATTCTTCTAAACTCCAATGAGTGCAGGCCCAGAGATATCAAACACTTCTAATACAATGTAATCCCCCCTCATTCTTCTAAACTCCAGTGAGTACAGGCCCAGAGAAATCAAACACTCCTCATACAATGAGATCCCCCCTCATTCTTCTAAACTCCAGTGAGTACAGGCCCAGAGAAATCAAACACTCCTCATACAATGAGATCACCCCTCATTCTTTAAAACTCCACTGAGTACAGGCCCAGAGACATCAAACACTCCTCATACAATGGGATCCACCCCAATTCTTCTAAGCTCCAGCGAGTAAAGGCCCAGAGACATCAAACACTCCTCATACAGTGATATCCCCCCTCATTCTTCTAAACTCCAGTGAGTACAGGCCCAGAGACATCAAACACTCCTTATACAATGAGATCCCCCTCATTCTTCTAAACTCCAGTGAGTACAGGCCCAGAGAAATCAAACACTCCTCATACAATGAGATCCCCCTCATTCTTCTAAACTCCAGTGAGTACAGGCCCAGAGACGTCAAATACTCCTCATACAATGAGATCCGCCCTCATTCTTCTAAACTCCAGTGAGTACAGGCCCAGAGACATCAAACACTCCTCATACAATGAGATGCCCCCACATTCTTCTCAACTCCAGTGAGTAGAGGCCCAGAGACATCAAACACTCCTCATACAATGAGATTCCCCCCCTCATTCTTCTAAACTCCAGTGAGTACAGGCCCAGAAACATCAAACACTCCTCATACAATGAGATCCCCCTCATTCCTCAAAACTCCAGTGAGTACAGGCCCAGAGACATCAAATAACCCTCATACAATGAGATCTGCCCTCATTCTTCTAAACTCCAGTGAGTACAGGCCCAGAGACATCAAACGCTCCTCATACAATGAGATGCCCCCACATTCTTCTAAATTCCAGTGAGTACAGGCCCAGAGAAATCAAACACTCCTCATACAATGAGATCACCCCTCATTCTTTAAAACTCCACTGAGTACAGGCCCAGAGACATCAAACACTCCTCATACAATGGGATCCACCCCAATTCTTCTAAGCTCCAGTGAGTAAAGGCCCAGAGACATCAAACACTCCTCATACAGTGAGATCCCCCCTCATTCTTCTAAACTCCAGTGAGTACAGGCCCAGAGAAATCAAACACTCTTTATACAATGAGATCCCCCTCATTCTTCTAAACTCCAGTGAGTACAGGCCCAGAGAAATCAAACACTCCTCATACAATGAGATCCCCCTCATTCTTCTAAACTCCAGTGAGTACAGGCCCAGAGACAGCAAACACTGCTCATACAATGAGATCCCCCCTCATTCTTCTAGCCTCCAGGGAGTACAGGCCCGGAGACATCAAAGACTCCTCATACAATGAGATCCACCCTCATTCTTCTAAACTCCAGTGAGTACAGGCCCAGAGAAATCAAACACTTCTCATACAATGTAATCCCTCCTCATTCTTCTAAACTCCAGTGAGTACAGGCCCAGAGACATCAAACACTCCTCATACAAAGAGATGCCCCCTCATTCTTCTAAACTCCAGTGAGTACAGGCCCAGAGACATCAAACACTCCTCATACAATGAGATCCCACTCATTCTTCTAAACTCCAGAGAGTACAGGCCCAGAGACAGCTAACACTGCTCATACAATGAGATCCCCCCTCATTCTTCTAGCCTCCAGTGAGTACAGGCCCGGAGACATCAAAGACTCCTCATACAATGAGATCCCCCCTCATTCTTCTAAACTCCAGTGAGTACAGGCCCAGAGAAATCAAACACTCCTCATACAATGAGATCACCCCTCATCCTTTAAAACTCCACTGAGTACAGGACCAGAGACATCAAACACTCCTCATACAATGGGATCCACCCCAATTCTTCTTAGCACCAGTGAGTAAAGGCCCAGAGACATCAAACACTCCTCATACAGTGAGATCCCCCCTCATTCTTCTAAACTCCAGTGAGTACAGGCCCAGAGACATCAAACACTCCTTATACAATGAGATCCCCCTCATTCTTCTAAACTCCAGTGAGTACAGGCCCAGAGAAATCAAACACTCCTCATATAATGAGATCCCCCTCATTCTTCTAAACTCCAGTGAGTACAGGCCCAGAGACGTCAAATACTCCTCATACAATGAGATCCGCCCTCATTCTTCTAAACTCCAGTGAGTACAGGCCCAGAGACATCAAACACTCCTCATACAATGAGATGCCCCCACATTCTTCTCAACTCCAGTGAGTAGAGGCCCAGAGACATCAAACACTCCTCATACAATGAGATTCCCCCCCTCATTCTTCTAAACTCCAGTGAGTACAGGCCCAGAAACATCAAACACTCCTCATACAATGAGATCCCCTCATTCCTCAAAACTCCAGTGAGTACAGGCCCAGACACAACAAATACTCCTCATACAATGAGATCCGCCCTCATTCTTCTAAACTCCAGTGAGTACAGGCCCAGAGACATCAAACGCTCCTCATACAATGAGATGCCCCCACATTCTTCTAAACTCCAGTGAGTACAGGCCCAGAAACATCAAACACTCCTCACACAATGAGTTCCCCTCATTCTTCTAAACTCCAGTGAGTACAGGCCCAGAGACATCAAACGCTCCTCATACAATGAGATGCCCCCACATTCTTCTAAACTCCAGTGAGTACAGGCCCAGAAACATCAAACACTCCTCACACAATGAGATCCCCCATCATTCTTCTAAACTCCAGTTAGTACAGGCCCAGAGACATCAAACACTCCACATACAATGAGATCCCACTCATTCTTCTAAACTCCAGAGAGTACAGGCCCAGAGACAGCAAACACTGCTCATACAATGAGATCCCCCCTCATTCTTCTAGCCTCCAGTGAGTACAGACCCGGAGACATCAAAGACTCCTCATACAATGAGATACCCCCTCATTCTTCTAAACTCCAGTGAGTACAGGCCCAGAGAAATCAAACACTCCTCATACAATGAGATCCCCCCTCATTCTTCTAGCCTCCAGTGAGTACAGGCCCGGAGACATCAAAGACTCCTCATACAATGAGATCCGCCCTCATTCTTCTAAACTCCAGTGAGTACAGGCCCAGAGACATCAAACACTCCTCATACAATGAGATACCCCCCCCCCACATTCTTCTAAACTCCAGTGAGTACAGGCCCAGAAACATCAAACACTCCTCACACAATGAGTTCCCCTCATTCTTCTAAACTCCAGTGAGTACAGGCCCAGAGACATCAAACACTCCTCATACAATGAGATCCCCCTTTTTCTATTAAACTGCGGTCAGTACAGGCCCAGAGACATCAAACACTCCTTAAACACTGAGATCCACCCTCATTCTTCTAAACTCCTGAGGGTACAGGCCCAAATATGTCAAACAGTCCTCATACAATGAGATCCCCCTCACTCTTCTAAACTCAAGTCAGTACAGGCCCAGAGACAACAAACACTCCTCATACAATGAGATCCCCCCTCATTCTTCAAAACTCCACAGAGTACAGGCCGAGAGACGTCAAACACTGCTCATACAATGGGATCCACCCCAATTCTTCTAATCTCCAGTGAGTAAAGGCCCAGAGACATCAAACACTCCTTATACAATGAGATCCCCCTCATTCTTCTAAACTCCAGTGAGTACAGGCCCAGAGAAATCAAACACTCCTCATACAATGAGATCCCCCTCATTCTTCTAAACTCCAGTGAGTACAGGCCCAGAGAAGTCAAAAACTCCTCATACAATGAGATCCGCCCTCATTCTTCTAAACTCCAGTGAGTACAGGCCCAGAGACATCAAACACTCCTTATACAATGAGATGCCCCCACATTCTTCTCAACTCCAGTGAGTAGAGGCCCTGAGACATTAAAAAACTCCTCATACAATGAGATTCCCCCCCTCATTCTTCTAAACTCCAGTGAGTACAGGCCCAGAAACATCAAACACTCCTCATACAATGAGATCCCCCTCATTCCTCAAAACTCCAGTGAGTACAGGCCCAGAAACATCAAACACTCCTCACACAATGAGATCCCCCCTCATTCTTCTAAACTCTAGTGAGTACAAGCCCAAAGACATCAAACACTTCTCATACAATGAGATCCCACTCATTCTTCTAAACTCCAGAGAGTACAGGCCCAGAGACAGCAAACACTGCTCATACAATGAGATCCCCCCTCATTCTTCTAGCCTCCAGTGAGTACAGGCCCGGAGACATCAAAGACTCCTCATACAATGAGATACCCCCTCATTCTTCTAAACTCCAGTGAGTACAGGCCCAGAGAAATCAAACACTCCTCATACAATGAGATCCCCCTCATTCTTCTAAACTCCAGTGAGTACAGGCCCAGAGACGTCAAATACTCCTCATACAATGAGATCCCCCCTCATTCTTCTAAACTCCAGTGAGTACAGGCCCAGAGACATCAAACACTCCTCAAACACTGAGATCCACCCTCATTCTTCTACACTCCAGAGGGTACAGGCCCAAAGATGTCAAACAGTCTTCATACAATGAGATCCCCCTCACTCTTCTAAACTCAAGTCAGTACAGGCCCAGAGACATCAAACACTCCTCATACAATGAGATGACCCCACATTCTTCTAAACTCCAGTGAGTACATGCCCAGAGACATCAAACACTCCTCATACAATGAGATGACCCCACATTCTTCTAAACTCCAGTGAGTACATGCCCAGAGACATCAAACACTCCTCATACAATTAGATCCCCCCCCGCCATTCTTCTAAACTCCAGTGAGTACCGGCCCAGAAACATCAAACACTCCTCACACAATGAGTTCCCCTCATTCTTCTAAACTCCAGTGAGTACAGGCCCAGAGACATCAAACACTCCTCATACAATGAGATGCCCCCACATTCTTCTAAACTCCAGTGAGTACAGGCCCAGAAACATCAAACACTCCTCACACAATGAGATCCCCCCTCATTTTACTAAACTCCAGTGAGTACAGGCCCAGAGACATCAAACACTCCTCATACAATGAGATGCCCCCACATTCTTCTAAACTCCAGTGAGTACCGGCACAGAAACATCAAACACTCCTCACACAATGAGTTCCCCTCATTCTTCTAAACTCCAGTGAGTACAGGCCCAGAGACATCAAACACTCCTCATACAATGAGATGCCCCCACATTCTTCTAAACTCCAGTGAGTACAGGCCCAGAAACATCAAACACTCCTCACACAATGAGATCCACACCAATTCTTCTAAGCTTCAGTGAGTAAAGGCCCAGAGACATCAAACACTCCTCATACAATGAGATCCCCCCTCATTCTTCTAAAATCCAGTGAGTACAGACCCAGAGACATCAAACACTCCTTATACAATGAGATCCCCCTCATTCTTCTAAACTCCAGAGAGTACAGGCCCAGAGACAGCAAACACTGCTCATACAATGAGATCCCCCCTCATTCTTCTAGCCTCCAGTGAGTACAGGCCCGGAGACATCAAAGACTCCTCATACAATGAGATACCCCCTCATTCTTCTAAACTCCAGTGAGTACAGGCCCAGAGAAATCAAACACTCCTCATACAATGAGATCCCCCCTCATTCTTCTAGCCTCCAGTGAGTACAGGCCCGGAGACATCAAAGACTCCTCATAAATTGAGATCCGCCCTCATTCTTCTAAACTCCAGTGAGTACAGGCCCAGAGACATCAAACACTCCTCATACAATGAGATACCCCCCCCCCCCCCATTCTTCTAAAGTCCAGTGAGTACAGGCCCAGAAACATCAAACACTCCTCACACAATGAGTTCCCCTCATTCTTCTAAACTCCAGTGAGTACAGGCCCAGAGACATCAAACACTCCTTATACAATGAGATCCCCCTCATTCTTCTAAACTCCAGTGAGTACAGGCCCAGAGAAATCAAACACTCCTCATACAATGAGATCCCCCTCATTCTTCTAAACTCCAGTGAGTACAGGCCCAGAGAAGTCAAAAACTCCTCATACAATGAGATCCGCCCTCATTCTTCTAAACTCCAGTGAGTACAGGCCCAGAGACATCAAACACTCCTCATACAATGAGATGCCCCCACATTCTTCTCAACTCCAGTGAGTATAGGCCCAGAGACATCAAACACTCCTCATACAATGAGATTCCCCCCCTCATTCTTCTAAACTCCAGTGAGTACAGGCCCAGAAACATCAAACACTCCTCATACAATGAGATCCCCCTCATTCCTCAAAACTCCAGTGAGTACAGGCCCAGAGACATCAAATACTCCTCATACAATGAGATCCGCCCTCATTCTTCTAAACTCCAGTGAGTACAGGCCCAGAGACATCAAACGCTCCTCATACAATGAGATGCCCCCACATTCTTCTAAACTCCAGTGAGTACAGGCCCAGAAACATCAAACACTCCTCACACAATGAGTTCCCCTCATTCTTCTAAACTCCAGTGAGTACAGGCCCAGAGACATCAAACACTCCTCATACCATGAGATGCCCCCACATTCTTCTAAACTCCAGTGAGTACAGGCCCAGAAACATCAAACACTCCTCACACAATGAGATCCCCCCTCATTCTTCTAAACTCCAGTGAGTACAGGCCCAGAGACATCAAACACTCCTCATACAATGAGATCCCACTCATTCTTCTAAACTCCAGAGAGTACAGGCCCAGAGACAGCAAACACTGCTCATACAATTAGATCCCCCCTCATTCTTCTAGCCACCAGTGAGTACAGGCCCGGAGACATCAAAGACTCCTCATACAATGAGATACCCCCTCATTCTTCTAAACTCCAGTGAGTACAGGCCCAGAGAAATCAAACACTCCTCATACAATGAGATCCCCCTCATTCTTCTAAACTCCAGTGAGTACAGGCCTAGAGACGTCAAATACTCCTCATACAATGAGATCCCCCCTCATTCTTCTAAACTCCAGTGAGTACAGGCCCAGAGACATCAAACACTCCTCAAACACTGAGATCCACCCTCATTCTTCTAAACTCCAGAGGGTACAGGCCCAAAGATGTCAAACAGTCTTCATACAATGAGATCCCCCTCACTCTTCTAAACTCAAGTCAGTACAGGCCCAGAGACATCAAACACTCCTCATACAATGAGATGACCCCACATTCTTCTAAACTCCAGTGAGTACATGCCCAGAGACATCAAACACTCCTCATAGAATGAGATCCCCCCCCCCCCATTCTTCTAAACTCCAGTGAGTACAGGACCAGAAACATCAAACACTCCTCACACAATGAGTTCCCCTCATTCTTCTAAACTCCAGTGAGTACAGGCCCAGAGACATCAAACACTCCTCATACAATGAGATCCCCCTTTTTCTATTAAACTGCGGTCAGTACAGGCCCAGAGACATCAAACACTCCTTAAACACTGAGATCCACCCTCATTCTTCTAAACTCCTGAGGGTACAGGCCCAAATATGTCAAACAGTCCTCATACAATGAGATCCCCCTCACTCTTCTAAACTCAAGTCAGTACAGGCCCAGAGACAACAAACACTCCTCATACAATGAGATCCCCCCTCATTCTTCAAAACTCCACAGAGTACAGGCCGAGAGACGTCAAACACTCCTCATACAATGGGATCCACCCCAATTCTTCTAATCTCCAGTGAGTAAAGGCCCAGAGACATCAAACACTCCTTATACAATGAGATCCCCCTCATTCTTCTAAACTCCAGTGAGTACAGGCCCAGAGAAATCAAACACTCCTCATACAATGAGATCCCCCTCATTCTTCTAAACTCCAGTGAGTACAGGCCCAGAGACGTCAAATACTCCTCAAACAATGAGATCCGCCCTCATTCTTCTAAACTCCAGTGAGTACAGGCCCAGAGACATCAAACACTCCTCATACAATGAGATGCCCCCACATTCTTCTCAACTCCAGTGAGTAGAGGCCCAGAGACATCAAACACTCCTCATACAATGAGATTCCCCCCCTCATTCTTCTAAACTCCAGTGAGTACAGGCCCAGAAACATCAAACACTCCTCATACAATGAGATCCCCCTCATTCCTCAAAACTCCAGTGAGTACAGGCCCAGAGACATCAAATACTCCTCATACAATGAGATCCGCCCTCATTCTTCTAAACTCCAGTGAGTACAGGCCCAGAGACATCAAACGCTCCTCATACAATGAGATGCCCCCACATCCTTCTAAACTCCAGTGAGTACAGGCCCAGAAACATCAAACACTCCTCACACAATGAGTTCCCCTCATTCTTCTAAACTCCAGTGAGTACAGGCCCAGAGACATCAAACACTTCTCATACAATGAGATGCCCCCACATTCTTCTAAACTCCAGTGAGTACAGGCCCAGAAACATCAAACACTCCTCACACAATGAGATCCCCCCTCATTCTTCTAAACTCCAGTGAGTACAAGCCCAGAGACATCAAACACTTCTCATACAATGAGATCCCACTCATTCTTCTAAACTCCAGAGAGTACAGGCCCAGAGACAGCAAACACTGCTCATACAATGAGATCCCCCCTCATTCTTCTAGCCTCCAGTGAGTACAGGCCCGGAGACATCAAAGACTCCTCATACAATGAGATACCCCCTCATTCTTCTAAACTCCAGTGAGTACAGGCCCAGAGAAATCAAACACTCCTCATACAATGAGATCCCCCTCATTCTTCTAAACTCCAGTGAGTACAGGCCCAGAGACGTCAAATACTCCTCATACAATGAGATCCCCCCTCATTCTTCTAAACTCCAGTGAGTACAGGCCCAGAGACTTCAAACACTCCTCAAACACTGAGATCCACCCTCATTCTTCTAAACTCCAGAGGGTACAGGCCCAAAGATGTCAAACAGTCTTCATACAATGAGATCCCCCTCACTCTTCTAAACTCAAGTCAGTACAGGCCCAGAGACATCAAACACTCCTCATACAATGAGATGACCCCACATTCTTCTAAACTCCAGTGAGTACATGCCCAGAGACATCAAACACTCCTCATACAATGAGATGACCCCACATTCTTCTAAACTCCAGTGAGTACATGCCCAGAGACATCAAACACTCCTCATACAATTAGATCCCCCCCCGCCATTCTTCTAAACTCCAGTGAGTACCGGCCCAGAAACATCAAATACTCCTCACACAATGAGTTCCCCTCATTCTTCTAAACTCCAGTGAGTACAGGCCCAGAGACATCAAACACTCCTCATACAATGAGATGCCCCCTCATTCTTATAAAATCCAGTGAGTACAGACCCAGAGACATCAAACACTCCTTATACAATGAGATCCCCCTCATTCTTCTAAACTCCAGTGAGTACAGGCCCAGAGAAATCAAACACTCCTCATACAATGAGATCCCCCTCATTCTTCGAAACTCCAGTGAGTACAGGCCCAGAGACGTCAAATACTCCTCATACAATGAGATCCGCCCTCATTCATCTAAACTCCAGTGAGTACAGGCCCAGAGACATCAAACACTCCTCATACAATGAGATGCCCCCACATTCTTCTAAACTCCAGTGAGTACAGGCCCAGAGACATCAAACACTCCTCATACAATGAGATTCCCCCCTTCATTCTTCTAAACTCCAGTGAGTACAGGCCCAGAAACATCAAACACTCCTCATACAATGAGATCCCCCTCATTCCTCTAAACACCAGTGAGTACAGGCCCAGAGATATCAAATACTCCTCATACAATGAGATCCGCCCTCATTCTTCTAAACTCCAGTGAGTACAGGCCCAGAGACATGAAACACTCCTCATACAATGAGATGCCCACACATTCATCTAAACTCCAGTGAGTACAGGCCCAGAAACATCAAACACTCCTCACACAATGAGTTCCCCTCATTCTTCTAAACTCCAGTGAGTACAGGCCCAGAGACATCAAACACTCCTCATACAATGAGATCCCCCCTCATTCTTCTAAACTCCAGTGAGTACAGGCCCAGAGACATCAAGCGCTCCTCAAACACTGAGATCCACCCTCATTCCTATAAACTCCAGAGGGTACAGGCCCAAAGATGTCAAACAGTCTTCATACAATGAGATCCCCCTCACTCTTCTAAACTCAAGTCAGTACAGGCCCAGAGACAACAAACACTCCTCATACAATGAGATCCCCCCTCATTCTTCTAAACTCCAGTGACTACTGGCCCAGGGACATCAAACACTACGCATACAATGAGATACCCCCCATTCTTCAAAACTCCACAGAGTACAGGCCCAGAGACGTCGAACACTCCTCATACAATGGGATCCATCCCAATTCTTCTAAACTCCAGTGTGTAAAGGCCCAGAGACATCAAACACTCCTCACACAGTAAGATCCCCCCTCATTCTTCTAAACTCCAGTGAGTACAGGCCCAGAGACATCAAACACTCCTTATACAATGAGATCCCCCTCATACTTCTAAACTCCAGTGAGTAGAGGCCCAGAGACATCATACACTCCTCATACAATGAGATCCATCCACATTCTTCTAAACTCCAGTGAGTACAGGCCCAGAGACATCAAACACTCCTCATACAATGAGATTCCCCCCTTCATACTTCTAAACTCCAGTGAGTACAGGCCCAGAAACATCAAACACTCCTCATACAATGAGATCCCCCTCATTCCTCTAAACTCCAGTGAGTACAGGCCCAGAAACATCAAACACTCCTCACACAATGAGATCCCCCCTCATTTTTCTAAACTCCAGTGATTACAGGCCCAGAGACATCAAGCACTCCTCAAACACTGAGATCCACCCTCATTCTTCTAAACTCCAGAGGGTACAGGCCCAAAGATGTCAAACAGTCTTCATACAATGAGATCCCCCTCACTCTTCTAAACTCAAGTCAGTACAGGCCCAGAGTCAACAAACACTCCTCATACAATGAGATCCCCCCTCATTCTTCTAAACTCCAGTGACTACTGGCCCAGGGACATCAAACACCACTCATACAATGAGATACCCCCCATTCTTCAGAACTCCACAGAGTACAGGCCCAGAGACATCAAACACTCCTCATACAATGAGATCCGCCCTCATTCTTCTAAACTCCAGTGAGTACCGGCCCAGAAACATCAAACACTCCTCATACAATGAGATCCCCCCTCATTCTTCTAAACTCCAGTGAGTACAGGCCCAGAGACATCAAACACTCCTCATACAATGAGTTCCCCTCATTCTTCTAAACTCCAGTGAGTACAGGCCCAGAGACATCAAACACTCCTCATACAATGAGATGCCCCCACATTCTTCTAAACTCCAGTGAGTACAGGCCCAGAAACATCAAACACTCCTCACACAATGAGATCCCCCCTCATTTTTCTAAACTCCAGTGAGTACAGGCCCAGAGACATCAAACACTCCTCATACAATGAGATGCCCCCACATTCTTCTAAACTCCAGTGAGTACCGGCACAGAAACATCAAACACTCCTCACACAATGAGTTCCCCTCATTCTTCTAAACTCCAGTGAGTACAGGCCCAGAGACATCAAACACTCCTCATACAATGAGATGCCCCCACATTCTTCTAAACTCCAGTGAGTACAGGCCCAGAAACATCAAACACTCCTCACACAATGAGATCCCCCCTCATTTTTCTAAACTCCAGTGAGTACAGGCCCAGAGACATCAAGCACTCCTCAAACACTGAGATCCACCCTCATTCTTCTAAACTCCAGAGGGTACAGGCCCAAAGATGTCAAACAGTCTTCATACAATGAGATCCCCCTCACTCTTCTAAACTCAAGTCAGTACAGGCCCAGAGACAACAAACACTACTCATACAATGAGATCCCCCCTCATTCTTCTAAACTCCAGTGACTACTGGCCCAGGGACATCAAACACTACTCATACAATGAGATACCCCCCATTCATCAAAACTCCACAGAGTACAGGCCCAGCGACATCAAACACTCCTCAAACCCTGAGATCCACCCTCATTCTTCTTAACTCCAGAGGGTACAGGCCCAAAGATGTCAAACAGTCTTCATACAATGAGATCCCCCTCATTCTTCTAAACTCCAGTGAGTACAGGCCCAGAAAAATCAAACACTCCTCATACAATGAGATCCCCCTCATTTTTCTAAACTCCAGTGAGTACAGGCGCAGAGACATCAAATACTCCTCATACAATGAGATCCACCCACAATCTTCTAAACAACAGTGAGTACAGGCCCAGTGACATCAAACACTCCTCATACAATGAGATGCCCCCACATTCTTCTAAACTCCAGTGAGTACAGGCCCAGAAACATCAAACACTCCTCACACAATGAGTTCCCCTCATTCTTCTAAACTCCAGTGAGTACAGGCCCAGAGACATCAAACACTCCTCATACAATGAGATGCCCCCACATTCTTCTAAACTCCAGTGAGTACAGGCCCAGAAACATCAAACACTCCTCACACAATGAGATCCCCCCTCATTTTTCTAAACTCCAGTGAGTACAGGCCCAGAGACATCAAGCACTCCTCAAACACTGAGATCCACCCTCATTCTTCTAAACTCCAGAGGGTACAGGCCCAAAGATGTCAAACAGTCTTCATACAATGAGATCCTCCTCACTCTTCTAAACTCAAGTCAGTACAGGCCCAGAGACAACAAACACTACTCATACAATGAGATCCCCTCTCATTCTTCTAAACTCCAGTGACTACTGGCCCAGGGACATCAAACACTACTCATACAATGAGATACCCCCCATTCTTCAAAACTCCACAGAGTAAATGCCCAGAGACGTAAAACACTCCTCATACAATGGGATCCACCCCAATTCTTCTAAACTCCAGTGAGTAACGGCCCAGAGACATCAAACACTCCTCACACAGTAAGATCCCCCCTCATTCTTCTAAACTCCAGTGAGTACAGGCCCAGAGACATCAAACACTCCTTATACAATGAGATCCCCCTCATTCTTCTAAACTCCAGTGAGTAGAGGCCCAGAGACATCAAACACTCCTCATACAATGAGATCCATCCTCATTCTTCTAAACTCCAGTGAGTACAGGCCCAGAGACATCAAACACTCCTCATACAATGAGATTCCCCCCTTCATACTTCTAAACTCCAGTGAGTACAGGCCCAGAAACATCAAACACTCCTCATACAATGAGATCCCCCTCATTCCTCTAAACTCCAGTGAGTACAGGCCCAGAAACATCAAACACTCCTCACACAATGAGATCCCCCCTCATTTTTCTAAACTCCAGTGATTACAGGCCCAGAGACATCAAGCACTCCTCAAACACTGAGATCCACCCTCATTCTTCTAAACTCCAGAGGGTACAGGCCCAAAGATGTCAAACAGTCTTCATACAATGAGATCCCCCTCACTCTTCTAAACTCAAGTCAGTACAGGCCCAGAGACAACAAACACTCCTCATACAATGAGATCCCCCCTCATTCTTCTAAACTCCAGTGACTACTGGCCCAGGGACATCAAACACTACTCATACAATGAGATACCCCCCATTCTTCAGAACTCCACAGAGTACAGGCCCAGAGACATCAAACACTCCTCATACAATGAGATCCGCCCTCATTCTTCTAAACTCCAGTGAGTACAGGCTCAGAGACATCAAACACTCCTCATACAATGAGATGCCCCCACATTCTTCTAAACTCCAGTGAGTACCGGCCCAGAAACATCAAACACTCCTCACACAATGAGTTCCCCTCATTCTTCTAAACTCCAGTGAGTACAGGCCCAGAGACATCAAACACTCCTCATACAATGAGATGCCCCCACATTCT
This sequence comes from Hypanus sabinus, assembly GCF_030144855.1. Taxonomy (NCBI): domain Eukaryota; kingdom Metazoa; phylum Chordata; class Chondrichthyes; order Myliobatiformes; family Dasyatidae; genus Hypanus; species Hypanus sabinus. The sequence continues at coordinate 98,225 of NW_026781657.1, forward strand.
TCTAAACTCCAGTGAGTACAGGCCCAGAAACATCAAACACTCCTCACACAATGAGATCCCCCCTCATTTTTCTAAACTCCAGTGAGTACAGGCCCAGAGACATCAAACACTCCTCATACAATGAGATGCCCCCACATTCTTCTAAACTCCAGTGAGTACCGGCACAGAAACATCAAACACTCCTCACACAATGAGTTCCCCTCATTCTTCTAAACTCCAGTGAGTACAGGCCCAGAGACATCAAACACTCCTCATACAATGAGATGCCCCCACATTCTTCTAAACTCCAGTGAGTACAGGCCCAGAAACATCAAACACTCCTCACACAATGAGATCCCCCCTCATTTTTCTAAACTCCAGTGAGTACAGGCCCAGAGACATCAAGCACTCCTCAAACACTGAGATCCACCCTCATTCTTCTAAACTCCAGAGGGTACAGGTCCAAAGATGTCAAACAGTCTTCATACAATGAGATCCTCCTCACTCTTCTAAACTCAAGTCATTACAGGCCCAGAGACAACAAACACTACTCATACAATGAGATCCCCCCTCATTCTTCTAAACTCCAGTGACTACTGGCCCAGGGACATCAAACACTACTCATACAATGAGATACCCCCCATTTTTCAAAACTCCACAGAGTACAGGCCCAGAGACATCAAACACTCCTCAAACACTGAGATCCACCCTCATTCTTCTAAACTCCAGAGGGTACAGGCCCAAAGATGTCAAACAGTCTTCATACAATGAGATCCCCCTCACTCTTCTAAACTCAAGTCAGTACAGGCCCAGAGACAACAAACACTCCTCATACAATGAGATCCCCCCTCATTCTTCTAAACTCCAGTGACTACTGGCCCAGGGACATCAAACACTACTCATACAATGAGATACCCCCCATTCTTCAAAACTCCACAGAGTAAAGGCCCAGAGACGTAAAACACTCCTCATACAATGGGATCCATCCCAATTCTTCTAAACTCCAGTGAGTAAAGGCCCAGAGACATCAAACACTCCTCACACAGTAAGATCCCCCCTCATTCTTCTAAACTCCAGTGAGTACAGGCCCAGAGACATCAAACACTCCTTATACAATGAGATCCCCCTCATTCTTCTAAACTCCAGTGAGTAGAGGCCCAGATACATCAAACACTCCTCATACAATGAGATCCATCCTCATTCTTCTAAACTCCAGTGAGTACAGGCCCAGAGACATCAAACACACCTCATACAATGAGATTCCCCCCTTCATTCTTCTAAACTCCAGTGAGTACAGGCCCAGAGACATCAAACACTCCTCATACAATGAGATTCCCCCCTTCATACTTCTAAACTCCAGTGAGTACAGGCCCAGAAACATCAAACACTCCTCATTCAATGAGATCCCCCTCATTCCTCTAAACTCCAGTGAGTACAGGCCCAGAAACATCAAACACTCCTCACACAATGAGATCCCCCCTCATTTTTCTAAACTCCAGTGAGTACAGGCCCAGAGACATCAAGCACTCCTCAAACACTGAGATCCACCCTCATTCTTCTAAACTCCAGAGGGTACAGGCCCAAAGATGTCAAACAGTCTTCATACAATGAGATCCCCCTCACTCTTCTAAACTCAAGTCAGTACAGGCCCAGAGACAACAAACACTCCTCATACAATGAGATCCCCCCTCATTCTTCTAAACTCCAGTGACTACTGGCCCAGGGACATCAAACACCACTCATACAATGAGATACCCCCCATTCTTCAGAACTCCACAGAGTACAGGCCCAGAGACATCAAACACTCCTCATACAATGAGATCTCCCCTCATTCTTCTAAACTCCAGTGAGTACAGGCTCAGAGACATCAAACACTCCTCATACAATGAGATGCCCCCACATTCTTCTAAACTCCAGTGAGTACCGGCCCAGAAACATCAAACACTCCTCACACAATGAGTTCCCCTCATTCTTCTAAACTCCAGTGAGTACAGGCCCAGAGACATCAAACACTCCTCATACAATGAGATGCCCCCACATTCTTCTAAACTCCAGTGAGTACAGGCCCAGAAACATCAAACACTCCTCACACAATGAGATCCCCCCTCATTTTTCTAAACTCCAGTGAGTACAGGCCCAGAGACATCAAACACTCCTCATACAATGAGATGCCCCCACATTCTTCTAAACTCCAGTGAGTACCGGCACAGAAACATCAAACACTCCTCACACAATGAGTTCCCCTCATTCTTCTAAACTCCAGTGAGTACAGGCCCAGAGACATCAAACACTCCTCATACAATGAGATGCCCCCACATTCTTCTAAACTCCAGTGAGTACAGGCCCAGAAACATCAAACACTCCTCACACAATGAGATCCCCCCTCATTTTTCTAAACTCCAGTGAGTACAGGCCCAGAGACATCAAGCACTCCTCAAACACTGAGATCCACCCTCATTCTTCTAAACTCCAGAGGGTACAGGCCCAAAGATGTCAAACAGTCTTCATACAATGAGATCCCCCTCACTCTTCTAAACACAGGTCAGTACAGGCCCAGAGACAACAAACACTACTCATACAATGAGATCCCCCCTCATTCTTCAAAACTCCAGTGACTACTGGCCCAGGGACATCAAACACTACTCATACAATGAGATACCCCCCATTCATCAAAACTCCACAGAGTACAGGCCCAGCGACATCAAACACTCCTCAAACACTGAGATCCACCCTCATTCTTCTAAACTCCAGTGAGTACAGGCGCAGAGACATCAAATACTCCTCATACAATGAGATCCACCCTCAATCTTCTAAACTCCAGTGAGTACAGGCCCAGTGACATCAAACACTGCTGATACAATGAGATCCATCCTCATTCTTCTAAACTCCAGTGAGTACAGGCCCAGAGACTTCAAGTACTCCTGATACAATGAGATCCGCCCTCAATCTTCTAAACTCCAGTGAGTACAGGCCCAGAGACATCAAACACTCCTCATACAATGAGATGCCCCCACATTCTTCTAAACTCCAGTGAGTACAGGCCCAGAGACATCAAACACTCCTCATACAATGAGATTCCCCCCTTCATTCTTCTAAACTCCAGTGAGTACAGGCCCAGAAACATCAAACACTCCTCATACAATGAGATGCCCCCTCATTCTTCTAAACTCCAGTGAGTACAGGCCCAGAAACATCAAACACTCCTCAAACACTGAGATCCACCCTCATTCTTCTAAACTCCAGAGGGTACAGGCCCAAAGATGTCAAACAGTCTTCATACAATGAGATCCCCCTCACTCTTCTAAACTCAAGTCAGTACAGGCCCAGAGACAACAAACACTCCTCATACAATGAGATCCCCCCTCATTCTTCTAAACTCCAGTGACTACTGGCCCAGGGACATCAAACACTACTCATACAATGAGATACCCCCCATTCTTCAGAACTCCACAGAGTACAGGCCCAGAGACATCAAACACTCCTCATACAATGAGATCCGCCCTCATTCTTCTAAACTCCAGTGAGTACAGGCTCAGAGACATCAAACACTCCTCATACAATGAGATGCCCCCACATTCTTCTAAACTCCAGTGAGTACCGGCCCAGAAACATCAAACACTCCTCACGCAATGAGTTCCCATCATTCTTCTAAACTCCAGTGAGTACAGGCCCAGAGACATCAAACACTCCTCATACAATGAGATGCCCCCACATTCTTCTAAACTCCAGTGAGTACAGGCCCAGAAACATCAAACACTCCTCACACAATGAGATCCCCCCTCATTTTTCTAAACTCCAGTGAGTACAGGCCCAGAGACATCAAACACTCCTCATACAATGAGATGCCCCCACATTCTTCTAAACTCCAGTGAGTACCGGCACAGAAACATCAAACACTCCTCACACAATGAGTTCCCCTCATTCTTCTAAACTCCAGTGAGTACAGGCCCAGGGACATCAAACACTCCTCATACAATGAGATGCCCCCACATTCTTCTAAACTCCAGTGAGTACAGGCCCAGAAACATCAAACACTCCTCACACAATGAGATCCCCCCTCATTTTTCTAAACTCCAGTGAGTACAGGCCCAGAGACATCAAGCACTCCTCAAACACTGAGATCCACCCTCATTCTTCTAAACTCCAGAGGGTACAGGCCCAAAGATGTCAAACAGTCTTCATACAATGAGATCCTCCTCACTCTTCTAAACTCAAGTCAGTACAGGCCCAGAGACAACAAACACTACTCATACAATGAGATCCCCCCTCATTCTTCTAAACTCCAGTGACTACTGGCCCAGGGACATCAAACACTACTCATACAATGAGATACCCCCCATTCTTCAAAACTCCACAGAGTACAGGCCCAGAGACATCAAACACTCCTCAAACACTGAGATCCACCCTCATTCTTCTAAACTCCAGAGGGTACAGGCCCAAAGATGTCAAACAGTCTTCATACAATGAGATCCCCCTCACTCTTCTAAACTCAAGTCAGTACAGGCCCAGAGACAACAAACACTCCTCATACAATGAGATCCCCCCTCATTCTTCTAAACTCCAGTGACTACTGGCCCAGGGACATCAAACACTACTCATACAATGAGATACCCCCCATTCTTCAAAACTCCACAGAGTAAAGGCCCAGAGACGTAAAACACTCCTCATACAATGGGATCCATCCCAATTCTTCTAAACTCCAGTGAGTAAAGGCCCAGAGACATCAAACACTCCTCACACAGTAAGATCCCCCCTCATTCTTCTAAACTCCAGTGAGTACAGGCCCAGAGACATCAAACACTCCTTATACAATGAGATCCCCCTCATTCTTCTAATCTCCAGTGAGTAGAGGCCCAGAGACATCAAACACTCCTCATACAATGAGATCCATCCTCATTCTTCTAAACTCCAGTGAGTACAGGCCCAGAGACATCAAACACTCCTCATACAATGAGATTCCCCCCTTCATACTTCTAAACTCCTGTGAGTACAGGCCCAGAAACATCAAACACTCCTCATTCAATGAGATCCCCCTCATTCCTCTAAACTCCAGTGAGTACAGGCCCAGAAACATCAAACACTCCTCACACAATGAGATCCCCCCTCATTTTTCTAAACTCCAGTGAGTACAGGCCCAGAGACATCAAGCACTCCTCAAACACTGAGATCCACCCTCATTCTTCTAAACTCCAGAGGGTACAGGCCCAAAGATGTCAAACAGTCTTCATACAATGAGATCCCCCTCACTCTTCTAAACTCAAGTCAGTACAGGCCCAGAGACAACAAACACTCCTCATACAATGAGATCCCCCCTCATTCTTCTAAACTCCAGTGACTACTGGCCCAGGGACATCAAACACTACTCATACAATGAGATACCCCCCATTCTTCAAAACTCCACAGAGTAAAGGCCCAGAGACGTAAAACACTCCTCATACAATGGGATCCACCCCAATTCTTCTAAACTCCAGTGAGTAAAGGCCCAGAGACATCAAACACTCCTCACACAGTAAGATCCCCCCTCATTCTTCTAAACTCCAGTGAGTACAGGCCCAGAGACATCAAACACTCCTTATACAATGAGATCCCCCTCATTCTTCTAAACTCCAGTGAGTAGAGGCCCAGAGACATCAAACACTCCTCATACAATGAGATCCATCCTCATTCTTCTAAACTCCAGTGAGTACAGGCCCAGAGACATCAAACACTCCTCATACAATGAGATTCCCCCCTTCATACTTCTAAACTCCAGTGAGTACAGGCCCAGAAACATCAAACACTCCTCATACAATGAGATCCCCCTCATTCCTCTAAACTCCAGTGAGTACAGGCCCAGAAACATCAAACACTCCTCACACAATGAGATCCCCCCTCATTTTTCTAAACTCCAGTGATTACAGGCCCAGAGACATCAAGCACTCCTCAAACACTGAGATCCACCCTCATTCTTCTAAACTCCAGAGGGTACAGGCCCAAAGATGTCAAACAGTCTTCATACAATGAGATCCCCCTCACTCTTCTAAACTCAAGTCAGTACAGGCCCAGAGACAACAAACACTCCTCATACAATGAGATCCCCCCTCATTCTTCTAAACTCCAGTGACTACTGGCCCAGGGACATCAAACACTACTCATACAATGAGATACCCCCCATTCTTCAGAACTCCACAGAGTACAGGCCCAGAGACATCAAACACTCCTCATACAATGAGATCCGCCCTCATTCTTCTAAACTCCAGTGAGTACAGGCTCAGAGACATCAAACACTCCTCATACAATGAGATGCCCCCACATTCTTCTAAACTCCAGTGAGTACCGGCCCAGAAACATCAAACACTCCTCACACAATGAGTTCCCCTCATTCTTCTAAACTCCAGTGAGTACAGGCCAAGAGACATCAAACACTCCTCATACAATGAGATGCCCCCACATTCTTCTAAACTCCAGTGAGTACAGGCCCAGAAACATCAAACACTCCTCACACAATGAGATCCCCCCTCATTTTTCTAAACTCCAGTGAGTACAGGCCCAGAGACATCAAACACTCCTCATACAATGAGATGCCCCCACATTCTTCTAAACTCCAGTGAGTACCGGCACAGAAACATCAAACACTCCTCACACAATGAGTTCCCCTCATTCTTCTAAACTCCAGTGAGTACAGGCCCAGAGACATCAAACACTCCTCATACAATGAGATGCCCCCACATTCTTCTAAACTCCAGTGAGTACAGGCCCAGAAACATCAAACACTCCTCACACAATGAGATCCCCCCTCATTTTTCTAAACTCCAGTGAGTACAGGCCCAGAGACATCAAGCACTCCTCAAACACTGAGATCCACCCTCATTCTTCTAAACTCCAGAGGGTACAGGCCCAAAGATGTCAAACAGTCTTCATACAATGAGATCCTCCTCACTCTTCTAAACTCAAGTCAGTACAGGCCCAGAGACAACAAACACTACTCATACAATGAGATCCCCCCTCATTCTTCTAAACTCCAGTGACTACTGGCCCAGGGACATCAAACACTACTCATACAATGAGATACCCCCCATTCTTCAAAACTCCACAGAGTACAGGCCCAGAGACATCAAACACTCCTCAAACACTGAGATCCACCCTCATTCTTCTAAACTCCAGAGGGTACAGGCCCAAAGATGTCAAACAGTCTTCATACAATGAGATCCCCCTCACTCTTCTAAACTCAAGTCAGTACAGGCCCAGAGACAACAAACACTCCTCATACAATGATATCCCCCCTCATTCTTCTAAACTCCAGTGACTACTGGCCCAGGGACATCAAACACTACTCATACAATGAGATACCCCCCATTCTTCAAAACTCCACAGAGTAAAGGCCCAGAAACGTAAAACACTCCTCATACAATGGGATCCATCCCAATTCTTCTAAACTCCAGTGAGTAAAGGCCCAGAGACATCAAACACTCCTCACACAGTAAGATCCCCCCTCATTCTTCTAAACTCCAGTGAGTACAGGCCCAGAGACATCAAACACTCCTTATACAATGAGATCCCCCTCATTCTTCTAAACTCCAGTGAGTAGAGGCCCAGAGACATCAAACACTCATCATACAATGAGATCCATCCTCATTCTTCTAAACTCCAGTGAGTACAGGCCCAGAGACATCAAACACTCCTCATACAATGAGATTCCCCCCTTCATACTTCTAAACTCCAGTGAGTACAGGCCCAGAAACATCAAACACTCCTCATTCAATGAGATCCCCCTCATTCCTCTAAACTCCAGTGAGTACAGGCCCAGAAACATCAAACACTCCTCACACAATGAGATCCCCCCTCATTTTTCTAAACTCCAGTGAGTACAGGCCCAGAGACATCAAGCACTCCTCAAACACTGAGATCCACCCTCATTCTTCTAAACTCCAGAGGGTACAGGCCCAAAGATGTCAAACAGTCTTCATACAATGAGATCCCCCTCACTCTTCTAAACACAAGTCAGTACAGGCCCAGAGACAACAAACACTACTCATACAATGAGATCCCCCCTCATTCTTCAAAACTCCAGTGACTACTGGCCCAGGGACATCAAACACTACTCATACAATGAGATACCCCCCATTCATCAAAACTCCACAGAGTACAGGCCCAGCGACATCAAACACTCCTCAAACACTGAGATCCACCCTCATTCTTCTAAACTCCAGAGGGTACAGGCCCAAAGATGTCAAACAGTCTTCATACAATGAGATCCCCCTCATTCTTCTAAACTCCAGTGACTACAGGCCCAGAAAAATCAAACACTCCTCATACAATGAGATCCCCCTCATTTTTCTAAACTCCAGTGAGTACAGGCGCAGAGACATCAAATACTCCTCATACAATGAGATCCACCCTCAATCTTCTAAACTCCAGTGAGTACAGGCCCAGTGACATCAAACACTGCTGATACAATGAGATCCATCCTCATTCTTCTAAACTCCAGTGAGTACAGGCCCTGAGACTTCAAGTACTCCTGATACAATGAGATCCGCCCTCAATCTTCTAAACTCCAGTGAGTACAGGCCCAGAGACATCAAACACTCCTCATACAATGAGATCCCCCTTCATTCTTCTAGCCTCCAGTGAGTACAGGCCCGGAGACATCAAAGACTCCTCATACAATGAGATCCCCCGCCTCATTCTTATAAACTGCAGTCTGTACAGGCCCAGAGACATCAAACACTCCTCATACAATGAGATGCCCCCACATTCTTCTAAACTCCAGTGAGTACAGGCCCAGAAACATCAAACACTCCTCATACAATGAGATCCCCCCTCATTTTTCTAAACTCCAGTGAGTACAGGCCCAGAGACATCAAGCACTCCTCAAACACTGAGATCCACCCTCATTCTTCTAAACTCCAGAGGGTACAGGCTCAGAGACATCAAACACTCCTCATACAATGAGATGCCCCCACATTCTTCTAAACTCCAGTGAGTACCGGCCCAGAAACATCAAACACTCCTCACACAATGAGTTCCCCTCATTCTTCTAAACTCCAGTGAGTACAGGCCCAGAGACATCAAACACTCCTCATACAATGAGATGCCCCCACATTCTTCTAAACTCCAGAGGGTACAGGCCCAAAGACATCAAACACTCCTCATACAATGAGATCCGCCCTCATTCTTCTAAACTCCAGTGAGTACAGGCTCAGAGACATCAAACACTCCTCATACAATGAGATGCCCCCACATTCTTCTAAACTCCAGTGAGTACCGGCCCAGAAACATCAAACACTCCTCACACAATGAGTTCCCCTCATTCTTCTAAACTCCAGTGAGTACAGGCCCAGAGACATCAAACACTCCTCATACAATGAGATGCCCCCACATTCTTCTAAACTCCAGTGAGTACAGGCCCAGAAACATCAAACACTCCTCACACAATGAGATCCCCCCTCATTTTTCTAAACTCCAGTGAGTACAGGCCCAGTGACATCAAACACTCCTCATACAATGAGATGCCCCCACATTCTTCTAAACACCAGTGAGTACCGGCACAGAAACATCAAACACTCCTCACACAATGAGTTCCCCTCATTCTTCTAAACTCCAGTGAGTACAGGCCCAGAGACATCAAACACTCCTCATACAATGAGATGCCCCCACATTCTTCTAAACTCCAGTGAGTACAGGCCCAGAAACATCAAACACTCCTCACACAATGAGATCCCCCCTCATTTTTCTAAACTCCAGTGAGTACAGGCCCAGAGACATCAAGCACTCCTCAAACACTGAGATCCACCCTCATTCTTCTAAACTCCAGAGGGTACAGGCCCAAAGATGTCAAACAGTCTTCATACAATGAGATCCCCCTCATTCTTCTAAACTCCAGTGACTACAGGCCCAGAAAAATCAAACACTCCTCATACAATGAGATCCCCCTCATTTTTCTAAACTCCAGTGAGTACAGGCGCAGAGACATCAAATACTCCTCATACAATGAGATCCACCCTCAATCTTCTAAACTCCAGTGAGTACAGGCCCAGTGACATCAAACACTGCTGATACAATGAGATCCATCCTCATTCTTCTAAACTCCAGTGAGTACAGGCCCAGAGACTTCAAGTACTCCTGATACAATGAGATCCGCCCTCAATCTTCTAAACTCCAGTGAGTACAGGCCCAGAGACATCAAACACTCCTCATACAATGAGATCCCCCTTCATTCTTCTAACCTCCAGTGAGTACAGGCCCGGAGACATCAAAGACTCCTCATACAATGAGATCCCCCGCCTCATTCTTATAAACTGCAGTCTGTACAGGCCCAGAGACATCAAACACTCCTCATACAATGAGATGCCCCCACATTCTTCTAAACTCCAGTGAGTACAGGCCCAGAAACATCAAACACTCCTCACACAATGAGATCCCCCCTCATTTTTCTAAACTCCAGTGAGTACAGGCCCAGAGACATCAAACACTCCTCATACAATGAGATGCCCCCACTTTCTTCTAAACTCCAGTGAGTACCGGCACAGAAACATCAAACACTCCTCACACAATGAGTTCCCCTCATTCTTCTAAACTCCAGTGAGTACAGGCCCAGAGACATCAAACACTCCTCATACAATGAGATGCCCCCACATTCTTCTAAACTCCAGTGAGTACAGGCCCAGAAACATCAAACACTCCTCACACAATGAGATCGCCCCTCATTTTTCTAAACTCCAGTGAGTACAGGCCCAGAGACATCAAGCACTCCTCAAACACTGAGATCCACCCTCATTCTTCTAAACTCCAGAGGGTACAGGCCCAAAGATGTCAAACAGTCTTCATACAATGAGATCCTCCTCACTCTTCTAAACTCAAGTCAGTACAGGCCAGAGACAACAAACACTACTCATACAATGAGATCCCCCCTCATTCCTCTAAACTCCAGTGACTACTGGCCCAGGGACATCAAACACTACTCATACAATGAGATACCCCCCATTCTTCAAAACTCCACAGAGTACAGGCCCAGAGACATCAAACACTCCTCAAACACTGAGATCCACCCTCATTCTTCTAAACTCCAGAGGGTACAGGCCCAAAGATGTCAAACAGTCTTCATACAATGAGATCCCCCTCATTCTTCTAAACACCAGTGAGTACAGGCCCAGAAAAATCAAACACTCCTCATACAATGAGATCCCCCTCATTTTTCTAAACTCCAGTGAGTACAGGCGCAGAGACATCAAATACTCCTCATACAATGAGATCCACCCTCAATCTTCTAAACTCCAGTGAGTACAGGCCCAGTGACATCAAACACTGCTGATACAATGAGATCCATCCTCATTCTTCTAAACTCCAGTGAGTACAGGCCCAGAGACATCAAGTACTCCTGATACAAAAAGATCCGCCCTCAATCTTCTAAACTCCAGTGAGTACAGGCCCAGAGACATCAAACACTCCTCATACAATGAGATCCCCCTTCATTCTTCTAACCTCCAGTGAGTACAGGCCCGGAGACATCAAAGACTCCTCATACAATGAGATCCCCCGCCTCATTCTTATAAACTGCAGTCTGTACAGGCCCAGAGACATCAAACACTCCTCATACAATGAGATGCCCCCACATTCTTCTAAACTCCAGTGAGTACAGGCCCAGAAACATCAAACACTCCTCACACAATGAGATCCCCCCTCATTTTTCTAAACTCCAGTGAGTACAGGCCCAGAGACATCAAACACTCCTCATACAATGAGATGCCCCCACATTCTTCTAAACTCCAGTGAGTACCGGCACAGAAACATCAAACACTCCTCACACAATGAGTTCCCCTCATTCTTCTAAACTCCAGTGAGTACAGGCCCAGAGACATCAAACACTCCTCATACAATGAGATGCCCCCACATTCTTCTAAACTCCAGTGAGTACAGGCCCAGAAACATCAAACACTCCTCACACAATGAGATCGCCCCTCATTTTTCTAAACTCCAGTGAGTACAGGCCCAGAGACATCAAGCACTCCTCAAACACTGAGATCCACCCTCATTCTTCTAAACTCCAGAGGGTACAGGCCCAAAGATGTCAAACAGTCTTCATACAATGAGATCCTCCTCACTCTTCTAAACTCAAGTCAGTACAGGCCAGAGACAACAAACACTACTCATACAATGAGATCCCCCCTCATTCCTCTAAACTCCAGTGACTACTGGCCCAGGGACATCAAACACTCCTCAAACACTGAGATCCACCCTCATTCTTCTAAACTCCAGAGGGTACAGGCCCAAAGATGTCAAACAGTCTTCATACAATGAGATCCCCCTCATTCTTCTAAACACCAGTGAGTACAGGCCCAGAAAAATCAAACACTCCTCATACAATGAGATCCCCCTCATTTTTCTAAACTCCAGTGAGTACAGGCGCAGAGACATCAAATACTCCTCATACAATGAGATCCACCCTCAATCTTCTAAACTCCAGTGAGTACAGGCCCAGTGACATCAAACACTGCTGATACAATGAGATCCATCCTCATTCTTCTAAACTCCAGTGAGTACAGGCCCAGAGACATCAAGTACTCCTGATACAAAAAGATCCGCCCTCAATCTTCTAAACTCCAGTGAGTACAGGCCCAAAGACATCAAACACTCCTCATACAATGAGATCCCCCCCCCCCCATTCTTATAAACTGCAGTCTGTACAGGCCCAGAGACATCAAACACTTCTCATACAATGAGATCCCCCTTCATTCTTCTAGCCTCCAGTGAGTACAGGCCCAGAGACATCAAACACTCCTCATACAATGAGATCCCCCCCCCCATTCTTATAAACTGCAGTCTGTACAGGCCCAGAGACATCAAACACTTCTCATACAATGTAATCCTCCCTCATTCTTCTAAACTCCAGTGAGTACAGGCCCAGAGAAATCAAACACTCCTCATACAATGAGATCACCCGTCATTCTTTAACACTCCACTGAGTACAGGCGCAGAGACATCAAACACTCCTCATACAATGGGATCCACCCCATCTCTTCTAAGCTTCTGTGAGTAAAGGCCCAGAGACATCAAACACTCCTCATACAATGAGATCCCCCCCCCCTCATTCTTCTAAAATCCAGTGAGTACAGACCCAGGGACATCAAACACTCCTTATACAATGAGATACCCCTCATTCTTCTAAACTCCAGTGAGTACAGGCCCAGAGAAATCAAACACTCCTCATACAATGAGATCCCCCTCATTCATCTAAACTCCAGTGAGTACAGGCCCAGAGACATCAAACGCTCCTCATACAATGAGATGCCCCCACATTCTTCTAAACTCCAGTGAGTACAGGCCCAGAGACATCAAACACTCCTCATACAATGAGATCCCCCTCATTCCTCTAAACTCCAGTGAGTACAGGCCCAGAGACATCAAACACTCCTCATACAATGAGATTCCCCCCCTCATTCTTCTAAACTCCAGTGAGTACAGGCCCAGAAACATCAAACACTCCTCATACAATGAGATCCGCCCTCATTCTTCTAAACTCCAGTGAGTACAGGCCCAGAGACATCAAACACTCCTCACACAGTGAGATCCCCCCTCATTCTTCTAAACTCCAGTGAGTACAGGCCCAGAGACATCAAACACTCCTTATACAATGAGATCCCCCTCATTCTTCTAAACTCCAGTGAGTACAGGCCCAGGGAAATCAAACACTCCTCATACAATGAGATCCGCCCTCATTCTTCTAAACTCCAGTGAGTACAGGCCCAGAGACATCAAACACACCTCATACAATGAGATGCCCCCACATTCTTCTAAACTCCAGTGAGTACAGGCCCAGAGACATCAAACACTCCTCATACAATGAGTTTCCCCCCCTCATTCTTCTAAACTCCAGGGAGTACAGGCCCAGAAACATCAAACACTCCTCATACAATGAGATCCCCCTCATTCCTCTAAACTCCAGTGAGTACAGGCCCAGAGACATCAAATACTCCTCATACAATGAGATCCGCCCTCATTCTTCTAAACTCCAGTGAGTACAGGCCCAGAGACATCAAACACTCCTCATACAATGAGATGCCCCCACATTCTTCTAAACTCCAGTGAGTACCGGCCCAGAAACATCAAACACTCCTCACACAAGGCGTTCCCCTCATTCTTCTAAACTCCAGTGAGTACAGGCCCAGAGACATCAAACACTCCTCATACAATGAGAAGCCCCCACATTCTTCTAAACTCCAGTGAGTACAGGCCCAGAGACATCAAATACTCCTCATCCAATGAGATCCGCCCTCATTCTTCTAAACTCCAGTGAGTACAGGCCCAGAGACATCAAACACTCCTCATACAATGGGATCCACCCCAATTCTTCTAAGCTCCAGTGAGTAAAGGCCCAGAGACATCAATCACTCCTCATACAGTGAGATCCCCCCTCATTCCTCTAAACTCCAGTGAGTACAGGCCCAGAGAGATCAAACACTCCTCATATAATGAGATGCCCCCCCATTCTTCTAAACTCCAGTGAGTACAGGCCCAGAGACATCAAACACTTCTCATACAATGTAATCCTCCCTCATGCTTCTAAACTCCAGTGAGTACAGGCCCAGAGAAATCAAACACTCCTCATACAATGAGATCACACATCATTCTTTAAAACTCCACTCAGTACAGGCCCAGAGACATCAAACACTCCTCATACAATGAGCTGCCCCCACATTCTTCTAAACTCCAGTGAGTACAGGCCCAGAAACATCAAACACTCCTCACACAATGAGATCGCCCCTCAATTTTCTAAACTCCAGTGAGTACAGGCCCAGAGACATCAAGCACTCCTCAAACACTGAGATCCACCCTCATTCTTCTAAACTCCAGAGGGTACAGGCCCAAAGATGTCAAACAGTCTTCATACAATGAGATCCTCCTCACTCTTCTAAACTCAAGTCACTACAGGCCAGAGACAACAAACACTACTCATACAATGAGATCCCCCCTCATTCCTCTAAACTCCAGTGACTACTGGCCCAGGGACATCAAACACTACTCATACAATGAGATACCCCCCATTCTTCAAAACTCCACAGAGTACAGGCCCAGAGACATCAAACACTCCTCAAACACTGAGATCCACCCTCATTCTTCTAAACTCCAGAGGGTACAGGCCCAAAGATGTCAAACAGTCTTCATACAATGAGATCCCCCTCATTCTTCTAAACACCAGTGAGTACAGGCCCAGAAAAATCAAACACTCCTCATACAATGAGATCCCCCTCATTTTTCTAAACTCCAGTGAGTACAGGCGCAGAGACATCAAATACTCCTCATACAATGAGATCCACCCTCAATCTTCTAAACTCCAGTGAGTACAGGCCCAGTGACATCAAACACTGCTGATACAATGAGATCCATCCTCATTCTTCTAAACTCCAGTGAGTACAGGCCCAGAGACATCAAGTACTCCTGATACAAAAAGATCCGCCCTCAATCTTCTAAACTCCAGTGAGTACAGGCCCAAAGACATCAAACACTCCTCATACAATGAGATCCCCCCCCCCCATTCTTATAAACTGCAGTCTGTACAGGCCCAGAGACATCAAACACTTCTCATACAATGAGATCCCCCTTCATTCTTCTAGCCTCCAGTGAGTACAGGCCCAGAGACATCAAACACTCCTCATACAATGAGATCCCCCCCCCCATTCTTATAAACTGCAGTCTGTACAGGCCCAGAGACATCAAACACTTCTCATACAATGTAATCCTCCCTCATTCTTCTAAACTCCAGTGAGTACAGGCCCAGAGAAATCAAACACTCCTCATACAATGAGATCACCCGTCATTCTTTAACACTCCACTGAGTACAGGCGCAGAGACATCAAACACTCCTCATACAATGGGATCCACCCCATCTCTTCTAAGCTTCTGTGAGTAAAGGCCCAGAGACATCAAACACTCCTCATACAATGAGATCCCCCCCCCCTCATTCTTCTAAAATCCAGTGAGTACAGACCCAGAGACATCAAACACTCCTTATACAATGAGATACCCCTCATTCTTCTAAACTCCAGTGAGTACAGGCCCAGAGAAATCAAACACTCCTCATACAATGAGATCCCCCTCATTCATCTAAACTCCAGTGAGTACAGGCCCAGAGACATCAAACGCTCCTCATACAATGAGATGCCCCCACATTCTTCTAAACTCCAGTGAGTACAGGCCCAGAGACATCAAACACTCCTCATACAATGAGATCCCCCTCATTCCTCTAAACTCCAGTGAGTACAGGCCCAGAGACATCAAACACTCCTCATACAATGAGATTCCCCCCCTCATTCTTCTAAACTCCAGTGAGTACAGGCCCAGAAACATCAAACACTCCTCATACAATGAGATCCGCCCTCATTCTTCTAAACTCCAGTGAGTACAGGCCCAGAGACATCAAACACTCCTCACACAGTGAGATCCCCCCTCATTCTTCTAAACTCCAGTGAGTACAGGCCCAGAGACATCAAACACTCCTTATACAATGAGATCCCCCTCATTCTTCTAAACTCCAGTGAGTACAGGCCCAGGGAAATCAAACACTCCTCATACAATGAGATCCGCCCTCATTCTTCTAAACTCCAGTGAGTACAGGCCCAGAGACATCAAACACTCCTCATACAATGAGATGCCCCCACATTCTTCTAAACTCCAGTGAGTACAGGCCCAGAGACATCAAACACTCCTCATACAATGAGTTTCCCCCCCTCATTCTTCTAAACTCCAGTGAGTACAGGCCCAGAAACATCAAACACTCCTCATACAATGAGATCCCCCTCATTCCTCTAAACTCCAGTGAGTACAGGCCCAGAGACATCAAATACTCCTCATACAATGAGATCCGCCCTCATTCTTCTAAACTCCAGTGAGTACAGGCCCAGAGACATCAAACACTCCTCATACAATGAGATGCCCCCACATTCTTCTAAACTCCAGTGAGTACCGGCCCAGAAACATCAAACACTCCTCACACAAGGCGTTCCCCTCATTCTTCTAAACTCCAGTGAGTACAGGCCCAGAGACATCAAACACTCCTCATACAATGAGAAGCCCCCACATTCTTCTAAACTCCAGTGAGTACAGGCCCAGAGACATCAAATACTCCTCATACAATGAGATCCGCCCTCATTCTTCTAAACTCCAGTGAGTACAGGCCCAGAGACATCAAACACTCCTCATACAATGGGATCCACCCCAATTCTTCTAAGCTCCAGTGAGTAAAGGCCCAGAGACATCAATCACTCCTCATACAGTGAGATCCCCCCTCATTCCTCTAAACTCCAGTGAGTACAGGCCCAGAGAGATCAAACACTCCTCATATAATGAGATGCCCCCCCATTCTTCTAAACTCCAGTGAGTACAGGCCCAGAGACATCAAACACTTCTCATACAATGTAATCCTCCCTCATTCTTCTAAACTCCAGTGAGTACAGGCCCAGAGAAATCAAACACTCCTCATACAATGAGATCACACATCATTCTTTAAAACTCCACTCAGTACAGGCCCAGAGACATCAAACACTCCTCATACAATGGGATCCACCCCAATTCTTCTAAGCTCCAGTGAGTAAAGGCCCAGAGACATCAAACACTCCTCATACAGTGAGATCCCCCCTCATTCTTCTAAACTCCAGTGAGTACAGGCCCAGAGACATCAAACACTCCTTCTACAATGAGATCCCCCTCATTCTTCTAAACTCCAGTGAGTACAGGCCCAGGGAAATCAAACACTCCTCATACAATGAGATCCGCGCTCATTCTTCTAAACTCCAGTGAGTACAGGCCCAGAGACATCAAACACTCCTCATACAATGAGATGCCCCCACATTCTTCTAAACTCCAGTGAGTACAGGCCCAGAGACATCAAACACTCCTCATACAATGAGATTCCCCCCCTCATTCTTCTAAACTCCAGTGAGTACAGGCCCAGAAACATCAAACACTCCTCATACAATGAGATCCCCCTCATTCCTCTAAACTCCAGTGAGTACAGGCCCAGAGACATCAAACACTCCTCATACAATGAGATGCCCCCACATTCTTCTAAACTCCAGTGAGTACAGGCCCAGAGACATCAAACACTCCTCATACAATGAGATTCCCCCCCTCATTCTTCTAAACTCCAGTGAGTACAGGCCCAGAGACATCAAACACTCCTCATACAATGAGATTCCCCCCTTCATACTTCTAAACTCCAGTGAGTACAGGCCCAGAAACATCAAACACTCCTCATACAATGAGATCCCCCTCATTCCTCTAAACTCCAGTGAGTACAGGCCCAGAGACATCAAACACTTCTCATACAATGTAATCCTCCCTCATTCTTCTAAACTCCAGTGAGTACAGGCCCAGAGAAATCAAACACTCCTCATACAATGAGATCACACCTCATTCTTTAAAACTCCACTGAGTACAGGCCCAGAGACATCAAACACTCCTCATACAATGGGATCCACCCCAATTCTTCTAAGCTCCAGTGAGTAAAGGCCCAGAGACATCAAACACTCCTCATACAGTGAGATCCCCCCTCATTCTTCTAAACTCCAGTGAGTACAGGCCCAGAGACATCAAACACTCCTTATACAATGAGATCCCCCTCATTCTTCTAAACTCCAGTGAGTACAGGCCCAGGGAAATCAAACACTCCTCATACAATGTGATCCGCCCTCATTCTTCTACACTCCAGTGAGTACAGGCCCAGAGACATCAAACACTCCTCATACAATGAGATGCCCCCACATTCTTCTAAACTCCAGTGAGTACAGGCCCAGAGACATCAAACACTCCTCATACAATGAGATTCCCCCCCTCATTCTTCTAAACTCCAGTGAGTACAGGCCCAGAAACATCAAACACTCCTCATACAATGAGATCCCCCTCATTCCTCTAAACTCCAGTGAGTACAGGCCCAGAGACATCAAATACTCCTCATACAATGAGATCCGCCCTCATTCTTCTAAACTCCAGTGAGTACAGGCCCAGAGACATCAAACACTCCTCATACAATGAGATGCCCCCACATTCTTCTAAACTCCAGTGAGTACCGGCCCAGAAACATCAAACACTCCTCACACAAGGCGTTCCCCTCATTCTTCTAAACTCCAGTGAGTACAGGCCCAGAGACATCAAACACTCCTCATACAATGAGAAGCCCCCACATTCTTCTAAACTCCAGTGAGTACAGGCCCAGAGACATCAAATACTCCTCATACAATGAGATCCGCCCTCATTCTTCTAAACTCCAGTGAGTACAGGCCCAGAGACATCAAACACTCCTCATACAATGGGATCCACCCCAATTCTTCTAAGCTCCAGTGAGTAAAGGCCCAGAGACATCAAACACTCCTCATACAGTGAGATCCCCACTCATTCTTCTAAACTCCAGTGAGTACAGGCCCAGAGACATCAAACACTCCTCATACAATGAGATGCCCCCACATTCTCCTAAACTCCAGTGAGTACAGGCCCAGAGACATCAAACACTTCTCATACAATGTAATCCTCCCTCATTCTTCTAAACTCCAGTGAGTACAGGCCCAGAGAAATCAAACACTCCTCATACAATGAGATCACACCTCATTCTTTAAAACTCCACTCAGTACAGGCCCAGAGACATCAAACACTCCTCATACAATGGGATCCACCCCAATTCTTCTAAGCTCCAGTGAGTAAAGGCCCAGAGACATCAAACACTCCTCATACAGAGAGATCCCCCCTCATTCTTCTAAACTCCAGTGAGTACAGGCCCAGAGACATCAAACACTCCTTATACAATGAGATCCCCCAAATTCTTCTAAACTCCAGTGAGTACAGGCCCAGGGAAATCAAACACTCCTCATACAATGAGATCCGCCCTCATTCTTCTAAACTCCAGTGAGTACAGGCCCAGAGACATCAAACACTCCTCATACAATGAGATGCCCCACATTCTTCTAAACTCCAGTGAGTACAGGCCCAGAGACATCAAACACTCCTCATAAAATGAGATTCCCCCCCTCATTCTTCTAAACTCCAGTGAGTACAGGCCCAGAAACATCAAACACTCCTCATTCAATGAGATCCCCCTCATTCCTCTAAACTCCAGTGAGTACAGGCCCAGAGACATCAAATACTCCTCATACAATGAGATCCGCCCTCATTCTTCTAAACTCCAGTGAGTACAGGCCCAGAGACATCAAACACTCCTCATACAATGAGATGCCCCCACATTCTTCAAAACTCCAGTGAGTACAGGCCCAGAAACATCAAACACTCCTCACACAATGAGTTCCCCTCATTCTTCTAAACTCCAGTGAGTACAGGCCCAGAGACATCAAACACTCCTCATACAAAGAGATGCCCCCACATTCTTCTAAACTCCAGTGAGTACAGGCCCAGAAACATCAAACACTCCTCACACAATGAGATCCCCCCTCATTTTTCTAAACTCCAGTGAGTACAGGCCCAGAGACATCAAGCACTCCTCAAACACTGAAATCCACCCTCATTCTTCTAAACTCCAGAGGGTACAGGCCCAAAGATGTCAAACAGTCTTCATACAATGAGATCCCCCTCACTCTTCTAAACTCAAGGCAGTACAGGCCCAGAGACAACAAACACTCCTCATACAATGAGATCCCCCCTCATTCTTCTAAACTCCAGTGACTACTGGCCCAGGGACATGAAACACTGCTCATACAATGAGATACCCCCCATTCTTCAAAACTCCACAGAGTACAGGCCCAGAGACGTCAAACACTCCTCATACAATGGGATCCACCCCAATTCTTCTAAACTCCAGTGAGTAAAGGCCCAGAGACATCAAGCACTCCTGATACAGTGCGATCCCCCCTCATTCTTCTAAACTCCAGTGAGTACCGGCCCAGAGAAATCAAACACTCCTCATAGAATGAGATCACCCCTCATTCTTTAAAACTCCACTGAGTACAGGCCCAGAGACATCAAACACTCCTCATACAATGGGATCCACCCCAATTCTTCTAAGCTCCAGTGAGTAAAGGCCCAGAGACATCAAACACTCCTCATACAGTGAGATCCCCCCTCATTCTTCTAAACTCCAGTGAGTACAGGCCCAGAGACATCAAACACTCCTTATACAATGAGATCCCCCTCATTCTTCTAAACTCCAGTGAGTACAGGCCCAGAGAAATCAAACACTCCTCATACAATAAGATCCCCCTCATTCTTCTAAACTCCAGTGAGTACAGGCCCAGAGACGTCAAATACTCCTCATACAATGAGATCCGCCCTCATTCTTCTAAACTCCAGTGAGTACAGGCCCAGAGACATCAAACACTCCGCATACAATGAGATGCCCCCACATTCTTCTAAACTCCAGTGAGTACAGGCCCAGAGACATCAAACACTCCTCATACAATGAGATTCCCCCCCTCATTCTTCTAAATTCCAGTGAGTACAGGCCCAGAAACATCAAACACTCCTCATACAATGAGATCCCCCTCATTCCTCTAAACTCCAGTGAGTACAGGCCCAGAGACATCAAATACTCCTCATACAATGAGATCCGCACTCATTCTTCTAAACTCCAGTGAGTACAGGCCCAGAGACATCAAACACTCCTCATACAATGAGATGCCCCCACATTCTTCTAAACTCCAATGAGTACAGGCCCAGAATCATCAAATACTCCTCACACAATGAGATCCCCCCTCATTTTTCTAAACTCCAGTGAGTACAGGCCCAGAGACATCAAGATCTCCTCAAACACTGAGATCCACCCTCATTCTTCTAAACTCCAGAGGGTACAGGCCCAAAGATGTCAAAGAGTCTTCATACAATGGGATCCATCCCAATTCTTCTAAACTCCAGTGAGTAAAGGCCCAGAGACATCAAACACTCCTCACACAGTAAGATCCCCCCTCATTCTTCTAAACTCCAGTGAGTACAGGCCCAGAGACATCAAATACTCCTCAGACAATGAGATCCACCCTCAATCTTCTAAACTCCAGTGAGTAGAGGCCCAGAGACATCAAACACTCCTCATACAATGAGATCCATCCTCATTCTTCTAAACTCCAGTGAGTACAGGCCCAGAGACATCAAACACTCCTCATACAATGAGATTCCCCCCTTCATACTTCTAAACTCCAGTGAGTACAGGCCCAGAAACATCAAACACTCCTCATACAATGAGATCCCCCTCATTCCTCTAAACTCCAGTGAGTACAGGCCCAGAGACATCAAACACTTCTCATACAATGTAATCCTCCCTCATTCTTCTAAACTCCAGTGAGTACAGGCCCAGAGAAATCAAACACTCCTCATACAATGAGATCACACCTCATTCTTTAAAACTCCACTGAGTACAGGCCCAGAGACATCAAACACTCCTCATACAATGGGATCCACCCCAATTCTTCTAAGCTCCAGTGAGTAAAGGCCCAGAGACATCAAACACTCCTCATACAGTGAGATCCCCCCTCATTCTTCTAAACTCCAGTGAGTACAGGCCCAGAGACATCAAAAACTCCTTATACAATGAGATCCCCCTCATTCTTCTAAACTCCAGTGAGTACAGGCCCAGGGAAATCAAACACTCCTCATACAATGAGATCCGCCCTCATTCTTCTAAACTCCAGTGAGTACAGGCCCAGAGAAATCAAACACTCCTCATACAATGAGATCACACCTCATTCTTTAAAACTCCACTGAGTACAGGCCCAGAGACATCAAACACTCCTCATACAATGGGATCCACCCCAATTCTTCTAAGCTCCAGTGAGTAAAGGCCCAGAGACATCAAACACTCCTCATACAGTGAGATCCCCCCTCATTCTTCTAAACTACAGTGAGTACAGGCCCAGAGACATCAAACACTCCTTATACAATGAGATCCCCCTCATTCTTCTAAACTCCAGTGAGTACAGGCCCAGGGAAATCAAACACTCCTCATACAATGTGATCCGCCCTCATTCTTCTACACTCCAGTGAGTACAGGCCCAGAGACATCAAACACTCCTCATACAATGAGATGCCCCCACATTCTTCTAAACTCCAGTGAGTACAGGCCCAGAGACATCAAACACTCCTCATACAATGAGATTCCCCCCCTCATTCTTCTAAACTCCAGTGAGTACAGGCCCAGAAACATCAAACACTCCTCATACAATGAGATCCCCCTCATTCCTCTAAACTCCAGTGAGTACAGGCCCAGAGACATCAAATACTCCTCATACAATGAGATCCGCCCTCATTCTTCTAAACTCCAGTGAGTACAGGCCCAGAGACATCAAACACTCCTCATACAATGAGATGCCCCCACATTCTTCTAAACTCCAGTGAGTACCGGCACAGAAACATCAAACACTCCTCACACAAGGCGTTCCCCTCATTCTTCTAAACTCCAGTGAGTACAGGCCCAGAGACATCAAACACTCCTCATACAATGAGAAGCCCCCACATTCTTCTAAACTCCAGTGAGTACAGGCCCAGAGACATCAAATACTCCTCATACAATGAGATCCGCCCTCATTCTTCTAAACTCCAGTGAGTACAGGCCCAGAGACATCAAACACTCCTCATACAATGGGATCCACCCCAATTCTTCTAAGCTCCAGTGAGTAAAGGCCCAGAGACATCAAACACTCCTCATACAGTGAGATCCTCACTCATTCTTCTAAACTCCAGTGAGTACAGGCCCAGAGACATCAAACACTCCTCATACAATGAGATGCCCCCACATTCTTCTAAACTCCAGTGAGTACAGGCCCAGAGACATCAAACACTTCTCATACAATGTAATCCTCCCTCATTCTTCTAAACTCCAGTGAGTACAGGCCCAGAGAAATCAAACACTCCTCATACAATGAGATCACACCTCATTCTTTAAAACTCCACTCAGTACAGGCCCAGAGACATCAAACACTCCTCATACAATGGGATCCACCCCAATTCTTCTAAGCTCCAGTGAGTAAAGGCCCAGAGACATCAAACACTCCTCATACAGTGAGATCCCCCCTCATTCTTCTAAACTCCAGTGAGTACAGGCCCAGAGACATCAAACACTCCTTATACAATGAGATCCCCCAAATTCTTCTAAACAGTGAGTACAGGCCCAGGGAAATCAAACACTCCTCATACAATGAGATCCGCCCTCATTCTTCTAAACTACAGTGAGTACAGGCCCAGAGACATCAAACACTCCTCATACAATGAGATGCCCCCACATTCTTCTAAACTCCAGTGAGTACAGGCCCAGAGACATCAAACACTCCTCATAAAATGAGATTCCCCCCCTCATTCTTCTAAACTCCAGTGAGTACAGGCCCAGAAACATCAAACACTCCTCATTCAATGAGATCCCCCTCATTCCTCTAAACTCCAGTGAGTACAGGCCCAGAGACATCAAATACTCCTCATACAATGAGATCCGCCCTCATTCTTCTAAACTCCAGTGAGTACAGGCCCAGAGACATCAAACACTCCTCATACAATGAGATGCCCCCACATTCTTCAAAACTCCAGTGAGTACAGGCCCAGAAACATCAAACACTCCTCACACAATGAGTTCCCCTCATTCTTCTAAACTCCAGTGAGTACAGGCCCAGAGACATCAAACACTCCTCATACAAAGAGATGCCCCCACATTCTTCTAAACTCCAGTGAGTACAGGCCCAGAAACATCAAACACTCCTCACACAATGAGATCCCCCCTCATTTTTCTAAACTCCAGTGAGTACAGGCCCAGAGAAATCAAACACTCCTCATACAATGAGATCCGCAATCATTCTTCTAAACTCCAGTGAGTACAGGCCCAGAGACATCAAACACTCCTCACACAATGAGTTCCCCTCATTCTTCTAAACTCCAGTGAGTACAGGCCCAGAGAAATCAAACACTGCTCATACAAAGAGATGCCCCCACATTCTTCTAAACTCCAGTGAGTACAGGCCCAGAAGCATCAAACACTCCTCACACAATGAGATCCCCCCTCATTTTTCTAAACTCCAGTGAGTACAGGCCCAGAGACATCAAGCACTCCTCAAACACTGAAATCCACCCTCATTCTTCTAAACTCCAGAGGGTACAGGCCCAGAGAAATCAAACACTCCTCATACAATGAGATCACCCCTCATTCTTTAAAACTCCACTGAGTACAGGCCCAGAGACATCAAACACTCCTCATACAATGGGATCCACCCCAATTCTTCTAAGCTCCAGTGAGTAAAGGCCCAGAGACATCAAACACTCCTCATACAGTGAGATCCCCCCTCATTCTTCTAAACTACAGTGAGTACAGGCCCAGAGACATCAAACACTCCTTATACAATGAGATCCCCCTCATTCTTCTAAACTCCAGTGAGTACAGGCCCAGGGAAATCAAACACTCCTCATACAATGTGATCCGCCCTCATTCTTCTACACTCCAGTGAGTACAGGCCCAGAGACATCAAACACTCCTCATACAATGAGATGCCCCCACATTCTTCTAAACTCCAGTGAGTACAGGCCCAGAGACATCAAACACTCCTCATACAATGAGATTCCCCCCCTCATTCTTCTAAACTCCAGTGAGTACAGGCCCAGAAACATCAAACACTCCTCATACAATGAGATCCCCCTCATTCCTCTAAACTCCAGTGAGTACAGGCCCAGAGACATCAAATACTCCTCATACAATGAGATCCGCCCTCATTCTTCTAAACTCCAGTGAGTACAGGCCCAGAGACATCAAACACTCCTCATACAATGAGATGCCCCCACATTCTTCTAAACTCCAGTGAGTACCGGCACAGAAACATCAAACACTCCTCACACAAGGCGTTCCCCTCATTCTTCTAAACTCCAGTGAGTACAGGCCCAGAGACATCAAACACTCCTCATACAATGAGAAGCCCCCACATTCTTCTAAACTCCAGTGAGTACAGGCCCAGAGACATCAAATACTCCTCATACAATGAGATCCGCCCTCATTCTTCTAAACTCCAGTGAGTACAGGCCCAGAGACATCAAACACTCCTCATACAATGGGATCCACCCCAATTCTTCTAAGCTCCAGTGAGTAAAGGCCCAGAGACATCAAACACTCCTCATACAGTGAGATCCTCACTCATTCTTCTAAACTCCAGTGAGTACAGGCCCAGAGACATCAAACACTCCTCATACAATGGGATCCACCCCAATTCTTCTAAGCTCCAGTGAGTAAAGGCCCAGAGACATCAAACACTCCTCATACAGTGAGATCCCCCCTCATTCTTCTAAACTCCAGTGAGTACAGGCCCAGAGACATCAAGATCTCCTCAAACACTGAGATCCACCCTCATTCTTCTAAACTCCAGAGGGTACAGGCCCAAAGATGTCAAAGAGTCTTCATACAATGGGATCCATCCCAATTCTTCTAAACTCCAGTGAGTAAAGGCCCAGAGACATCAAACACTCCTCACACAGTAAGATCCCCCCTCATTCTTCTAAACTCCAGTGAGTACAGGCCCAGAGACATCAAATACTCCTCAGACAATGAGATCCACCCTCAATCTTCTAAACTCCAGTGAGTAGAGGCCCAGAGACATCAAACACTCCTCATACAATGAGATCCATCCTCATTCTTCTAAACTCCAGTGAGTACAGGCCCAGAGACATCAAACACTCCTCATACAATGAGATTCCCCCCTTCATACTTCTAAACTCCAGTGAGTACAGGCCCAGAAACATCAAACACTCCTCATACAATGAGATCCCCCTCATTCCTCTAAACTCCAGTGAGTACAGGCCCAGAGACATCAAACACTTCTCATACAATGTAATCCTCCCTCATTCTTCTAAACTCCAGTGAGTACAGGCCCAGAGAAATCAAACACTCCTCATACAATGAGATCACACCTCATTCTTTAAAACTCCACTGAGTACAGGCCCAGAGACATCAAACACTCCTCATACAATGGGATCCACCCCAATTCTTCTAAGCTCCAGTGAGTAAAGGCCCAGAGACATCAAACACTCCTCATACAGTGAGATCCCCCATCATTCTTCTAAACTCCAGTGAGTACAGGCCCAGAGACATCAAACACTCCTTATACAATGAGATCCCCCTCATTCTTCTAAACTCCAGTGAGTACAGGCCCAGGGAAATCAAACACTCCTCATACAATGAGATCCGCCCTCATTCTTCTGAACTCCAGTGAGTACAGGGCCAGAGACATCAAACACTCCTCTTACAATGAGATGCCCCCACATTCTTCTAAACTCCAGTGAGTACAGGCCCAGAGACATCAAACACTCCTCATACAATGAGATTCCCCCCCTCATTCTTCTAAACTCCAGTGAGTACAGGCCCAGAACCATCAAACACTCCTCATACAATGAGATCCCCCTCATTCCTCTAAACTCCAGTGAGTACAGGCCCAGAGACATCAAATACTCCTCATACAATGAGATCCGCCCTCATTCTTCTAAAGTCCAGTGAGTACAGGCCCAGAGACATCAAACACTCCTCATACAATGAGATGCCCCCACATTCTTCTAAACTCCAGTGAGTACAGGCCCAGAAACATCAAACACTCCTCACACAATGAGTTCCCCTCATTCTTCTAAACTCCAGTGAGTACAGGCCCAGAGAAATCAAACACTCCTCATACAATGAGATGCCCCCACATTCTTCTAAACTCCAGTGAGTACAGGCCCAGAAACATCAAACACTCCTCACACAATGAGATCCCCCCTCATTTTTCTAAACTCCAGTGAGTACAGGTCCAGAGACATCAAGAACTCCTCAAACACTGAAATCCACCCTCATTCTTCTAAACTCCAGAGGGTACAGGCCCTAAGATGTCAAACAGTCTTCATACAATGAGATCCCCCTCACTCTTCTAAACTCAAGTCAGTACAGGCCCAGAGACAACAAACACTCCGCATACAATGAGATCCGCCCTCATTCTTCTAAACTCCAGTGACTACTGGCCCAGGGACATCAAACACTGCTCATACAATGAGATACCCCCCATTCTTCAAAACTCCACAGAGTACAGGCCCAGAGACGTCAAACACTCCTCATACAATGGGATCCACCCCAATTCTTCTAAACTCCAGTGAGTAAAGGCCCAGAGACATCAAGCACTCCTGATACAGTGCGATCCCCCCTCATTCTTCTAAACTCCTGTGAGTACAGGCCCAGAGAAATCAAACACTCCTCATACAATGAGATCACCCCTCATTATTTAAAACTCCACTGAGTACAGGCCCAGAGACATCAAACACTCCTCATACAATGGGATCCACCCCAATTCTTCTAAGCTCCAGTGAGTAAAGGCCCAGAGACATCAAACACTCCTCATACAGTGAGATCCCCCCTCATTCTTCTAAACTCCAGTGAGTACAGGCCCAGAGACATCAAACACTCCTCATAAAATGAGATTCCCCCCCTCATTCTTCTAAACTCCAGTGAGTACAGGCCCAGAGACATCAAACACTCCTCATACAATGAGATGCCCCCACATTCTTCTAAACTCCAGTGAGTACAGGCCCAGAAACATCAAACACTCCTCACACAATGAGATCCCCCCTCATTTTTCTAAACTCCAGTGAGTACAGGCCCAGAGACATCAAGCACTCCTCAAACACTGAAATCCACCCTCATTCTTCTAAACTCCAGAGGGTACAGGCCCAAAGATGTCAAACAGTCTTCATACAATGAGATCCCCCTCACTCTTCTAAACTCAAGTCAGTACAGGCCCAGAGACAACAAACACTCCTCATACAATGAGATCCCTCCTCATTCTTCTAAACTCCAGTGACTACTGGCCCAGGGACATCAAACACTGCTCATACAATGAGATACCCCCCATTCTTCAAAACTCCACAGAGTACAGGCCCAGAGACGTCAAACACTCCTCATACAATGGGATCCACCCCAATTCTTCTAAACTCCAGTGAGTAAAGGCCCAGAGACATCAAGCACTCCTGATACAGTGCGATCCCCCCTCATTCTTCTAAACTCCAGTGAGTACAGGCCCAGAGAAATCAAACACTCCTCATACAATGAGATCACCCCTCATTCTTTAAAACTCCACTGAGTACAGGCCCAGAGACATCAAACACTCCTCATACAATGGGATCCACCCCAATTCTTCTAAGCTCCAGTGAGTAAAGTCCCAGAGACATCAAACACTCCTCATACAGTGAGATCCCCCCTCATTCTTCTAAACTCCAGTGAGTACAGGCCCAGAGACATCAAGCACTCCTTATACAATGAGATCCCCCTCATTCTTCTAAACTCCAGTGAGTACAGGCCCAGAGAAATCAAACACTCCTCATACAATGAGATCCGCCCTCATTCTTCTAAACTCCAGTGAGTACAGGCCCAGAGACATCAAACACTCCTCACACAATGAGTTCCCCTCATTCTTCTAAACTCCAGTGAGTACAGGCCCAGAGACATCAAACACTCCTCATACAATGAGATGCCCCCACATTCTTCTAAACTCCAGTGAGTACAGGCCCAGAAACATCAAACACTCCTCACACAATGAGATCCCCCCTCATTTTTCTAAACTCCAGTGAGTACAGGCCCAGAGACATCAAGCACTTCTCAAACACTGAAATCCACCCTCATTCTTCTAAACTCCAGAGGGTACAGGCCCAAAGATGTCAAACAGTCTTCATACAATGAGATCCCCCTCACTCTTCTAAACTCAAGTCAGTACAGTCCCAGAGACAACAAACACTCCTCATACAATGAGATCCCCCCTCATTCTTCTAAACTCCAGTGACTACTGGCCCAGGGACATCAAACACTGCTCATACAATGAGATACCCCCCATTCTTCAAAACTCCACAGAGTACAGGCCCAGAGACGTCAAATACTTCTCATACAATGGGATCCACCCCAATTCTTCTAAACTCCAGTGAGTAAAGGCCCAGAGACATCAAGCACTCCTGATACAGTGCGATCCCCCCTCATTCTTCTAAACTCCAGTGAGTACAGGCCCAGAGACATCAAACACTCCTCATACAATGAGATTCCCCCCTTCATACTTCTAAACTCCAGTGAGTACAGGCCCAGAAACATCAAACACTCCTCATACAATGAGATCCCCCTCATTCCTCTAAACTCCAGTGAGTACAGGCCCAGAGACATCAAACACTTCTCATACAATGTAATCCTCCCTCATTCTTCTAAACTCCAGTGAGTACAGGCCCAGAGAAATCAAACACTCCTCATACAATGAGATCACACCTCATTCTTTAAAACTCCACTGAGTACAGGCCCAGAGACATCAAACACTCCTCATACAATGGGATCCACCCCAATTCTTCTAAGCTCCAGTGAGTAAAGGCCCAGAGACATCAAACACTCCTCATACAGTGAGATCCCCCCTCATTCTTCTAAACTCCAGTGAGTACAGGCCCAGAGACATCAAGATCTCCTCAAACACTGAGATCCACCCTCATTCTTCTAAACTCCAGAGGGTACAGGCCCAAAGATGTCAAAGAGTCTTCATACAATGGGATCCATCCCAATTCTTCTAAACTCCAGTGAGTAAAGGCCCAGAGACATCAAACACTCCTCACACAGTAAGATCCCCCCTCATTCTTCTAAACTCCAGTGAGTACAGGCCCAGAGACATCAAATACTCCTCAGACAATGGGATCCACCCTCAATCTTCTAAACTCCAGTGAGTAGAGGCCCAGAGACATCAAACACTCCTCATACAATGAGATCCATCCTCATTCTTCTAAACTCCAGTGAGTACAGGCCCAGAGACATCAAACACTCCTCATACAATGAGATTCCCCCCTTCATACTTCTAAACTCCAGTGAGTACAGGCCCAGAAACATCAAACACTCCTCATACAATGAGATCCCCCTCATTCCTCTAAACTCCAGTGAGTACAGGCCCAGAGACATCAAACACTTCTCATACAATGTAATCCTCCCTCATTCTTCTAAACTCCAGTGAGTACAGGCCCAGAGAAATCAAACACTCCTCATACAATGAGATCACACCTCATTCTTTAAAACTCCACTGAGTACAGGCCCAGAGACATCAAACACTCCTCATACAATGTGATCCACCCCAATTCTTCTAAGCTCCAGTGAGTAAAGGCCCAGAGACATCAAACACTCCTCATACAGTGAGATCCCCCCTCATTCTTCTAAACTCCAGTGAGTACAGGCCCAGAGACATCAAACACTCCTTATACAATGAGATCCCCCTCATTCTTCTAAACTCCAGTGAGTACAGGCCCAGGGAAATCAAACACTCCTCATACAATGAGGTCCGCCCTCATTCTTCTGAACTCCAGTGAGTACAGGGCCAGAGACATCAAACACTCCTCTTACAATGAGATGCCCCCACATTCTTCTAAACTCCAGTGAGTACAGGCCCAGAGACATCAAACACTCCTCATACAATGAGATTCCCCCCCTCATTCTTCTAAACTCCAGTGAGTACAGGCCCAGAAACAGCAAACACTCCTCATACAATGAGATCCCCCTCATTCCTCTAAACTCCAGTGAGTACAGGCCCAGAGACATCAAATACTCCTCATACAATGAGATCCGCCCTCATTCTTCTAAAGTCCAGTGAGTACAGGCCCAGAGACATCAAACACTCCTCATACAATGAGATGCCCCCACATTCTTCTAAACTCCAGTGAGTACAGGCCCAGAAACATCAAACACTCCTCACACAATGAGTTCCCCTCATTCTTCTAAACTCCAGTGAGTACAGGCCCAGAGAAATCAAACACTCCTCATACAATGAGATGCCCCCACATTCTTCTAAACTCCAGTGAGTACAGGCCCAGAAACATCAAACACTCCTCACACAATGAGATCCCCCCTCATTTTTCTAAACTCCAGTGAGTACAGGCCCAGAGACATCAAGATCTCCTCAAACACTGAGATCCACCCTCATTCTTCTAAACTCCAGAGGGTACAGGCCCAAAGATGTCAAAGAGTCTTCATACAATGGGATCCATCCCAATTCTTCTAAACTCCAGTGAGTAAAGGCCCAGAGACATCAAACACTCCTCACACAGTAAGATCCCCCCTCATTCTTCTAAACTCCAGTGAGTACAGGCCCAGAGACATCAAATACTCCTCAGACAATGAGATCCACCCTCAATCTTCTAAACTCCAGTGAGTAGAGGCCCAGAGACATCAAACACTCCTCATACAATGAGATCCATCCTCATTCTTCTAAACTCCAGTGAGTACAGGCCCAGAGACATCAAACACTCCTCATACAATGAGATTCCCCCCTTCATACTTCTAAA
This sequence comes from Hypanus sabinus, assembly GCF_030144855.1. NCBI lineage: Eukaryota > Metazoa > Chordata > Chondrichthyes > Myliobatiformes > Dasyatidae > Hypanus > Hypanus sabinus. Next base: position 130,436 of record NW_026781657.1, read on the forward strand.
CTCCAGTGAGTACAGGCCCAGAAACATCAAACACTCCTCATACAATGAGATCCCCCTCATTCCTCTAAACTCCAGTGAGTACAGGCCCAGAGACATCAAACACTTCTCATACAATGTAATCCTCCCTCATTCTTCTAAACTCCAGTGAGTACAGGCCCAGAGAAATCAAACACTCCTCATACAATGAGATCACACCTCATTCTTTAAAACTCCACTGAGTACAGGCCCAGAGACATCAAACACTCCTCATACAATGGGATCCACCCCAATTCTTCTAAGCTCCAGTGAGTAAAGGCCCAGAGACATCAAACACTCCTCATACAGTGAGATCCCCCCTCATTCTTCTAAACTCCAGTGAGTACAGGCCCAGAGACATCAAACACTCCTTATACAATGAGATCCCCCTCATTCTTCTAAACTCCAGTGAGTACAGGCCCAGGGAAATCAAACACTCCTCATACAATGAGATCCGCCCTCATTCTTCTGAACTCCAGTGAGTACAGGGCCAGAGACATCAAACACTCCTCTTACAATGAGATGCCCCCACATTCTTCTAAACTCCAGTGAGTACAGGCCCAGAGACATCAAACACTCCTCATACAATGAGATTCCCCCCCTCATTCTTCTAAACTCCAGTGAGTACAGGCCCAGAACCATCAAACACTCCTCATACAATGAGATCCCCCTCATTCCTCTAAACTCCAGTGAGTACAGGCCCAGAGACATCAAATACTCCTCATACAATGAGATCCGCCCTCATTCTTCTAAAGTCCAGTGAGTACAGGCCCAGAGACATCAAACACTCCTCATACAATGAGATGCCCCCACATTCTTCTAAACTCCAGTGAGTACAGGCCCAGAAACATCAAACACTCCTCACACAATGAGTTCCCCTCATTCTTCTAAACTCCAGTGAGTACAGGCCCAGAGAAATCAAACACTCCTCATACAATGAGATGCCCCCACATTCTTCTAAACTCCAGTGAGTACAGGCCCAGAAACATCAAACACTCCTCACACAATGAGATCCCCCCTCATTTTTCTAAACTCCAGTGAGTACAGGTCCAGAGACATCAAGAACTCCTCAAACACTGAAATCCACCCTCATTCTTCTAAACTCCAGAGGGTACAGGCCCTAAGATGTCAAACAGTCTTCATACAATGAGATCCCCCTCACTCTTCTAAACTCAAGTCAATACAGGCCCAGAGACAACAAACACTCCGCATACAATGAGATCCGCCCTCATTCTTCTAAACTCCAGTGACTACTGGCCCAGGGACATCAAACACTGCTCATACAATGAGATACCCCCCATTCTTCAAAACTCCACAGAGTACAGGCCCAGAGACGTCAAACACTCCTCATACAATGGGATCCACCCCAATTCTTCTAAACTCCAGTGAGTAAAGGCCCAGAGACATCAAGCACTCCTGATACAGTGCGATCCCCCCTCATTCTTCTAAACTCCAGTGAGTACAGGCCCAGAGAAATCAAACACTCCTCATACAATGAGATCACCCCTCATTCTTTAAAACTCCACTGAGTACAGGCCCAGAGACATCAAACACTCCTCATACAATGGGATCCACCCCAATTCTTCTAAGCTCCAGTGAGTAAAGGCCCAGAGACATCAAACACTCCTCATACAGTGAGATCCCCCCTCATTCTTCTAAACTCCAGTGAGTACAGGCCCAGAGACATCAAACACTCCTTATACAATGAGATCCCCCTCATTCTTCTAACCTCCAGTGAGTACAGGCCCAGAGAAATCAAACACTCCTCATACAATGAGATCCCCCTCATTCTTCTAAACTCCAGTGAGTACAGGCCCAGAGACATCAAACACTCCTCAAACAATCAGATCCACCCTCATTCTTCTAAACTCCAGAGGGTACAGACCCAAATATGTCAAACAGTCCTCATACAATGAGATCCCCCTCATTCTTCTAAACTCAAGTCAGTACAGGCCCAGAGACAACAAACACTCCTCATACAATGAGATCCCCCCTCATTCTTCTAAACTCCAGTGAGTACAGGCCTAGAGACATCAAACACTCCTCATACAATGAGATGCTCCCACATTCTTCTAAACTCCAGTGAGTACAGGCCCAGAAACATCAAACACTCCTCATACAATGAGATGCTCCCACATTCTTCTAAACTCCAGTGAGTACAGGCCCAGAGACATCAAACACTCCTCATACAATGAGATACCCCCCATTCTTCAAAACTCCACAGAGTACAGGCCCAGAGACGTCATACACTCCTCATACAATGGGATCCACCCCAATTCTTCTAAGCTCCAGTGAGTAAAGGCCCAGAGACATCAAACACTCCTCATACAGTGAGATCCCCCCTCATTCTTCTAAACTCCAGTGAGTACAGGCCCAGAGACATCAAACACTCCTTATACAATGAGATCCCACTCATTCTTCTAAACTCCAGTGAGTACAGGCCCAGGGAAATCAAACAATCCTCATACAATGAGATCCGCCCTCATTCTTCTAAACTCCAGTGAGTACAGGCCCAGAGACATCAAACACTCCTCATACAATTGGATGCTCCCACATTCTTCTAAACTCCAGTGAGTACAGGCCCAGAGACATCAAACACTCCTCATACAATGAGATTCCCCCCCTCATTCTTCTAAACTCCAGTGAGTACAGGCCCAGAAACAGCAAACACTCCTCATACAATGAGATCCCCCTCATTCCTCTAAACTCCAGTGAGTACAGGCCCAGAGACATCAAATACTCCTCATACAATGAGATCCGCCCTCATTCTTCTAAACTCCAGTGAGTACAGGCCCAGAGACATCAAACACTCCTCATACAATGAGATGCCCCCACATTCTTCTAAACTCCAGTGAGTACAGGCCCAGAAACATCAAACACTCCTCACACAATGAGTTGTCCTCATTCTTCTAAACTCCAGTGAGTACAGGCCCAGAGACATCAAACACTCCTCATACAATGAGATGCCCCCACATTCTTCTAAACTCCAGTGAGTACAGGCCCAGAAACATCAAACGCTCCTCACACAATGAGATCCCCCCTCATTTTTCTAAACTCCAGTGAGTACAGGCCCAGAGACATCAAGCACTCCTCAAACACTGAAATCCACCCTCATTCTTCTAAACTCCAGAGGGTACAGGCCCAAAGATGTCAAACAGTCTTCATACAATGAGATCCCCCTCACTCTTCTAAACTCAAGTCAGTACAGGCCCAGAGACAACAAACACTCCTCATACAATGAGATCCCTCCTCATTCTTCTAAACTCCAGTGACTACTGGCCCAGGGACATCAAACACTGCTCATACAATGAGATACCCCCCATTCTTCAAAACTCCACAGAGTACAGGCCCAGAGACGTCAAACACTCCTCATACAATGGGATCCACCCCAATTCTTCTAAACTCCAGTGAGTAAAGGCCCAGAGACATCAAGCACTCCTGATACAGTGCGATCCCCCCTCATTCTTCTAAACTCCAGTGAGTACAGGCCCAGAGAAATCAAACACTCCTCATACAATGAGATCACCCCTCATTCTTTAAAACTCCACTGAGTACAGGCCCAGAGACATCAAACACTCCTCATACAATGGGATCCACCCCAATTCTTCTAAGCTCCAGTGAGTAAAGGCCCAGAGACATCAAACACTCCTCATACAGTGAGATCCCCCCTCATTCTTCTAAACTCCAGTGAGTACAGGCCCAGAGACATCAAGCACTCCTTATACAATGAGATCCCCCTCATTCTTCTAAACTCCAGTGAGTACAGGCCCAGAGAAATCAAACACTCCTCATACAATGAGATCCGCCCTCATTCTTCTAAACTCCAGTGAGTACAGGCCCAGAGACATCAAACACTCCTCACACAATGAGTTCCCCTCATTCTTCTAAACTCCAGTGAGTACAGGCCCAGAGACATCAAACACTCCTCATACAATGAGATGCCCCCACATTCTTCTAAACTCCAGTGAGTACAGGCCCAGAAACATCAAACACTCCTCACACAATGAGATCCCCCCTCATTTTTCTAAACTCCAGTGAGTACAGGCCCAGAGACATCAAGCACTCCTCAAACACTGAAATCCACCCTCATTCTTCTAAACTCCAGAGGGTACAGGCCCAAAGACATCAAATACTCCTCATACAATGAGATCCGCACTCATTCTTCTAAACTCCAGTGAGTACAGGCCCAGAGACATCAAACACTCCTCATACAATGAGATGCCCCCACATTCTTCTAAACTCCAGTGAGTACAGGCCCAGAAACATCAAGCACTCCTCACACAATGAGTTCCCCTCATTCTTCTAAACTCCAGTGAGTACAGGCCCAGAGAAATCAAACACTCCTCATACAATGAGATGCCCCCACATTTTTCTAAACTCCAGTGAGTACAGGCCCAGAAACATCAAGCACTCCTCACACAATGAGTTCCCCTCATTCTTCTAAACTCCAGTGAGTACAGGCCCAGAGAAATCAAACACTCCGTATACAATGAGATCCACCTAATTCTTCTAAACTCCAGTGAGTACAGGCCCAGAGAAATCAAACACTCCTCATACAATGAGATCCCCCTCATTCTTTTAAACTCCAGTGAGTACAGGCGCAGAGACATCAAATACTACTCATACAATGAGATCCACCCTCAATCTTCTAAACTCCAGTGAGTACAGGCCCAGAGACATCAAACACTGCCCATACAATGAGATCCACACTCATTCTTCTAAACTCCAGAGGGTACAGACCCAAATATGTCAAACAGTCCTCATACAATGAGATCCCCCTCACTCTTCTAAACTCAAGTCAGTACAGGCCCAGAGACAACAAACACACCTCATACAATGAGATCCCCCCTCATACTTCAAAACTCCACAGAGTACAGGCCCAGAGAAGTCAAACACTCCTCATACAATGGGATCCACCCCAATTCTTCTAAACTCCAGTGAGTAAAGGCCCAGAGACATCAAACACTCCTCATACAGTGAGATCCCCCCTCATTCGTCTAAACTCCAGTTAGTACAGGCCCAGAGACATCAAACACTCCTTATACAATGAGATCCCCCTCATTCTTCTAAACTCCAGTGCCTACTGGCCCAGAGACATCAAACACTACTCATACAATGAGATACCCCCCATTCTTCAAAACTCCACAGAGTACAGGCCCAGAGACGTCAAACACTCCTCATACAATGGGATCCACCCCAATTCTTCTATACTCCAGTGAGGAAAGGCCCAGAGACATCAAACACTCCTCATATAGTAAGATCCCCCCTCATTCTTCTAAACTCCAGTGAGTACAGGCCCAGAGACATCAAACACTCCTTATACAACGAGATCCCCCTCATTCTTCTAAACTCCAGTGAGTACAGACCCAGAGAAATCAAACTCTCCTCATACAATGAGATCCCCCTCATTCTTCTAAACTCCAGTGAGTACAGGCCCAGAGACATCAAGTACTCCTGATACAATGAGATCCGCCCTCAATCTTCTAAACTCCAGTGAGTACAGGCCCAGAGACATCAAACACTCCTCATACAATGAGATGCCCCTCATTCTTCTAAACTCCAGTGAGTACAGGCCCAGAGACATCAAACACTCCTCATACAATGAGATACTCCTCATTCTTCTAAACTCCAGAGAGTACAGGACCAGAGACATCAAACACTCCTCATACAATGAGATCCCCTCTCATTCTTCCACACTCCAGTGAGAACAGGCCCAGAGACATCAAACACTCCTCATACAATGAGATGCCCCCTCATTCTTCTAAACTCCTGTGAGTACAGGCCCAGAGACATCAAACACTCCTCATACAATGAGACTCCCCCCCCCCTCATTCTTCTAAACTCCAGTGAGTACAGGCCCAGAAACATCAAACACTCCTCACACAATGAGTTCCCCTCATTCTTCTAATCTCCAGTGAGTACAGGCCCAGAGACATCAAACACTCCTCATACAGTGAGATCCCCCCTCATTCTTCTAAACTCCAGTGAGTACAGGCCCAGAGACATCAAGCACTCCTTATACAATGAGATCCCCCTCATTCTTCTAAACTCCAGTGAGTACAGGCCCAGAGAAATCAAACACTCCTCATACAATGAGATCCGCCCTCATTCTTCTAAACTCCAGTGAGTACAGGCCCAGAGACATCAAACACTCCTCACACAATGAGTTCCCCTCATTCTTCTAAACTCCAGTGAGTACAGGCCCAGAGACATCAAACACTCCTCATACAATGAGATGCCCCCACATTCTTCTAAACTCCAGTGAGTACAGGCCCAGAAACATCAAACACTCCTCACACAATGAGATCCCCCCTCATTTTTCTAAACTCCAGTGAGTACAGGCCCAGAGACATCAAGCACTCCTCAAACACTGAAATCCACCCTCATTCTTCTAAACTCCAGAGGGTACAGGCCCAAAGACATCAAATACTCCTCATACAATGAGATCCGCACTCATTCTTCTAAACTCCAGTGAGTACAGGCCCAGAGACATCAAACACTCCTCATACAATGAGATGCCCCCACATTCTTCTAAACTCCAGTGAGTACAGGCCCAGAAACATCAAGCACTCCTCACACAATGAGTTCCCCTCATTCTTCTAAACTCCAGTGAGTACAGGCCCAGAGAAATCAAACACTCCTCATACAATGAGATGCCCCCACATTTTTCTAAACTCCAGTGAGTACAGGCCCAGAAACATCAAGCACTCCTCACACAATGAGTTCCCCTCATTCTTCTAAACTCCAGTGAGTACAGGCCCAGAGAAATCAAACACGCCGTATACAATGAGATCCCCCTAATTCTTCTAAACTCCAGTGAGTACAGGCCCAGAGAAATCAAACACTCCTCATACAATGAGATCCCCCTCATTCTTTTAAACTCCAGTGAGTACAGGCGCAGAGACATCAAATACTACTCATACAATGAGATCCACCCTCAATCTTCTAAACTCCAGTGAGTACAGGCCCAGAGACATCAAACACTGCCCATACAATGAGATCCACACTCATTCTTCTAAACTCCAGAGGGTACAGACCCAAATATGTCAAACAGTCCTCATACAATGAGATCCCCCTCACTCTTCTAAACTCAAGTCAGTACAGGCCCAGAGACAACAAACACCTCATACAGTGAGATCCCCCCTCATACTTCAAAACTCCACAGAGTACAGGCCCAGAGAAGTCAAACACTCCTCATACAATGGGATCCACCCCAATTCTTCTAAACTCCAGTGAGTAAAGGCCCAGAGACATCAAACACTCCTCATACAGTGAGATCCCCCCTCATTCGTCTAAACTCCAGTTAGTACAGGCCCAGAGACATCAAACACTCCTTATACAATGAGATCCCCCTCATTCTTCTAAACTCCAGTGCCTACTGGCCCAGAGACATCAAACACTACTCATACAATGAGATACCCCCCATTCTTCAAAACTCCACAGAGTACAGGCCCAGAGACGTCAAACACTCCTCATACAATGGGATCCAACCCAATTCTTCTATACTCCAGTGAGGAAAGGCCCAGAGACATCAAACACTCCTCATATAGTAAGATCCCCCCTCATTCTTCTAAACTCCAGTGAGTACAGGCCCAGAGACATCAAACACTCCTTATACAACGAGATCCCCCTCATTCTTCTAAACTCCAGTGAGTACAGACCCAGAGAAATCAAACTCTCCTCATACAATGAGATCCCCCTCATTCTTCTAAACTCCAGTGAGTACAGGCCCAGAGACATCAAGTACTCCTGATACAATGAGATCCGCCCTCAATCTTCTAAACTCCAGTGAGTACAGGCCCAGAGACATCAAACACTCCTCATACAATGAGATGCCCCTCATTCTTCTAAACTCCAGTGAGTACAGGCCCAGAGACATCAAACACTCCTCATACAATGAGATACTCCTCATTCTTCTAAACTCCAGAGAGTACAGGACCAGAGACATCAACCACTCCTCATACAATGAGATCCCCTCTCATTCTTCCACACTCCAGTGAGAACAGGCCCAGAGACATCAAACACTCCTCATACAATGAGATGCCCCCTCATTCTTCTAAACTCCTGTGAGTACAGGCCCAGAGACATCAAACACTCCTCATACAATGAGACTCCCCCCCCCCTCATTCTTCTAAACTCCAGTGAGTACAGGCCCAGAAACATCAAACACTCCTCACACAATGAGTTCCCCTCATTCTTCTAATCTCCAGTGAGTACAGGCCCAGAGACATCAAACACTCCTCATACAATAAGATCCCCCTTTTTCTATTAAACTGCGGTCAGTACAGGCCCAGAGACATCAAACACTCCTCAATCACTGAGATACACCCTCATTCTTCTAAACTCCAGAGGGTACAGGCCCAAATATGTCAAACAGTCCTCATACAATGAGATCCCCCTCACTCTTCTAAACTCAAGTCAGTACAGGCCCAGAGACAACAAATACTCCTCATACAATGAGATCCCCCCTCATTCTTCAAACCTCCACAGAGTACAGGCCCAGAGACGTCAAACACTCCTCATACAATGGGATCTACCCCAATTCTTCTAAACTCCAGTGAGTAAAGGCCCAGAGACATCAAACACTCCTCATACAATGAGATGCCCCCTCATTCTTCTAAACTCCAGTGAGTACAGGCTCAAAGACATCAAACACTCCTCATACAACGAGATTCCCCGTCATTCTTCTAAACTCCAGTGAGTACAGGCTCAAAGACATCAAACACTCCTCATACAACGAGATTCCCCGTCATTCTTCTAAACTCCAGTGAGTACAGGCCCAAAGACATCAAACACTCCTCATACAATGAGATCCCCCTTTTTCTATTAAACTGCCGTCAGTACAGGCCCAGAGACATCAAACACTCCTCATACAATGAGGTCCCTCCCTCATTCTGCTAATCTCCAGTGAATAAGGCCCAGAGACTTCAAATACTCCTCGCACAATGAGATCGCCGTCATTCTTCTTAACTCCAGTGAGTTCAGGCCCAGAGACATCAAACACTCCTCATACAAAGAGATTCGCCCCCTCATTCTTCTAAACTCCAGAGAGTACAGGCCCAGAGACATCAAACTCTCCTCATACAATGAGATCCCTCCCTCATTCTGCTAAACTCCAGTGAGTGCAGGCCCAGAGACATCAAACACTTCTCATACAATGTAATCCCCCCTCATTCTTCTAAACTCCAGTGAGTACAGTCCCAGAGACATCAAACACTCCTCATACCATGAGATCCCCCCTCATTCTTCTAAACTCCAGTGACTACAGGCCCATAGACTTCAAACACTCCTCATACAATGAGATCACCCCTCATTCTTAAAAACTCCACTGAGTACAGGCCCAGAGACGTCAAACACTCCTCATACAATGAGATCCCCCCTCATTCTTCTAAACTCCAGTCAGTACAGGCACAGAGACTTCAAACACTCTTCATATAATGAGATCCCTCTCATTCTTATAAACTGCAGTCTGTACAGGACCAGAGACATCAAACACTCCTCATACAATGAGATCCCCCCTCATTCTTCTAAACTCCAGTCAGTACAGGCACAGAGACTTCAAACACTCTTCATATAATGAGATCCCTCTCATTCTTATAAACTGCAGTCTGTACAGGACCAGAGACATCAAACACTCCTCATACAATGAGATCCCCCCTCATTCTTCTAAACTCCAGTGAGTGCAGGCCCAGAGACATCAAACACTCCTCATACAATGAGATCCCCCCTCATTCTTCTAAACTCCTGTGAGTACAGGCCCAGAGACATCAAACACTGCTCATACAATGAGATCCCCCCTCATTCTTCTAGCCTCCAGTGAGTACAGGCCTGGAGACGTCAAATACTCCTCATACAATGAGATCCACCCTCATTCTTCTAAACTCCAGTGAGTACAGGCCTAGAGACATCAAACACACCTCATACAATGAGATCCCCCACATTCTTCTAAACTCCAGTGAGTACAGGCCCAGAGACATCAAATACTCCTCATACAATGAGATCCGCCCTCATTCTTCTAAACTCCAGTGAGTACAGGCCCAGAGACATCAAACACTCCTCATACAATGAGATGCCCCCACATTCTTCTAAACTCCAGTGAGTACCGGCCCAGAAACATCAAACACTCCTCACACAATGAGTTCCCCACTCATTTTTCAAAACTCCAGTGAGTACAGGCCCAGAGACATCAAGCACTCCTCAAACACTGAGATCCACCCTCATTCTTCTAAACTCCAGAGGGTACAGGCCCAAAGATGTCAAACAGTCTTCATACAATGAGATCCCCCTCACTCTTCTAAACTCAAGTCAGTACAGGCCCAGAGACAACAAACACTCCTCATACAATGAGATCCCCCCTCATTCTTCTAAACTCCAGTGACTACTGGCCCAGGGACATCAAACACTACTCATACAACGAGATTCCCCGTCATTCTTCTAAACTCCAGTGAGTACAGGCTCAAAGACATCAAACACTCCTCATACAACGAGATTCCCCGTCATTCTTCTAAACTCCAGTGAGTACAGGCCCAAAGACATCAAACACTCCTCATACAATGAGATCCCCCTTTTTCTATTAAACTGCCGTCAGTACAGGCCCAGAGACATCAAACACTCCTCATACAATGAGGTCCCTCCCTCATTCTGCTAATCTCCAGTGAATAAGGCCCAGAGACTTCAAATACTCCTCGCACAATGAGATCGCCGTCATTCTTCTTAACTCCAGTGAGTTCAGGCCCAGAGACATCAAACACTCCTCATACAAAGAGATTCGCCCCCTCATTCTTCTAAACTCCAGAGAGTACAGGCCCAGAGACATCAAACTCTCCTCATACAATGAGATCCCTCCCTCATTCTGCTAAACTCCAGTGAGTGCAGGCCCAGAGACATCAAACACTTCTCATACAATGTAATCCCCCCTCATTCTTCTAAACTCCAGTGAGTACAGTCCCAGAGACATCAAACACTCCTCATACCATGAGATCCCCCCTCATTCTTCTAAACTCCAGTGACTACAGGCCCATAGACTTCAAACACTCCTCATACAATGAGATCACCCCTCATTCTTAAAAACTCCACTGAGTACAGGCCCAGAGACGTCAAACACTCCTCATACAATGAGATCCCCCCTCATTCTTCTAAACTCCAGTCAGTACAGGCACAGAGACTTCAAACACTCTTCATATAATGAGATCCCTCTCATTCTTATAAACTGCAGTCTGTACAGGACCAGAGACATCAAACACTCCTCATACAATGAGATCCCCCCTCATTCTTCTAAACTCCAGTCAGTACAGGCACAGAGACTTCAAACACTCTTCATATAATGAGATCCCTCTCATTCTTATAAACTGCAGTCTGTACAGGACCAGAGACATCAAACACTCCTCATACAATGAGATCCCCCCTCATTCTTCTAAACTCCAGTGAGTGCAGGCCCAGAGACATCAAACACTCCTCATACAATGAGATCCCCCCTCATTCTTCTAAACTCCTGTGAGTACAGGCCCAGAGACATCAAACACTGCTCATACAATGAGATCCCCCCTCATTCTTCTAGCCTCCAGTGAGTACAGGCCTGGAGACGTCAAATACTCCTCATACAATGAGATCCACCCTCATTCTTCTAAACTCCAGTGAGTACAGGCCTAGAGACATCAAACACACCTCATACAATGAGATCCCCCACATTCTTCTAAACTCCAGTGAGTACAGGCCCAGAGACATCAAATACTCCTCATACAATGAGATCCGCCCTCATTCTTCTAAACTCCAGTGAGTACAGGCCCAGAGACATCAAACACTCCTCATACAATGAGATGCCCCCACATTCTTCTAAACTCCAGTGAGTACCGGCCCAGAAACATCAAACACTCCTCACACAATGAGTTCCCCACTCATTTTTCAAAACTCCAGTGAGTACAGGCCCAGAGACATCAAGCACTCCTCAAACACTGAGATCCACCCTCATTCTTCTAAACTCCAGAGGGTACAGGCCCAAAGATGTCAAACAGTCTTCATACAATGAGATCCCCCTCACTCTTCTAAACTCAAGTCAGTACAGGCCCAGAGACAACAAACACTCCTCATACAATGAGATCCCCCCTCATTCTTCTAAACTCCAGTGACTACTGGCCCAGGGACATCAAACACTACTCATACAATGAGATACCCCACATTCTTCAAAACTCCACAGAGTACAGACCCAGAGACATCAAACACTCCTCATACAATGGGATCCATCCCAATTCTTCTAAACTCCAGTGAGTAAAGGCCCAGAGACATCAAACACTCCTCATACAGTAAGATCCCCCCTCATTCTTCTAAACTCCAGTGAGTACAGGCCCAGAGACATCAAACACTCCTCATACAATGAGATTCCCCCCCTCATTCTTCTAAACTCCAGTGAGTACAGGCCCAGAAACATCAAACACTCCTCATACAATGAGATCACCCTCATTCCTCTAAACTCCAGTGAGTACAGGCCCAGAGACATCAAATACTCCTCATACAATGAGATCCGCCCTCATTCTTCTAAACTCCAGTGAGTACAGGCCCAGAGACATCAAACACTCCTCATACAATGAGATGCCCCCACATTCTTCTAAACTCCAGTGAGTACAGGCCCAGATACATCAAACACTCCTCACACAATGAGTTCCCCTCATTCTTCTAAACTCCAGTGAGTACAGGCACAGAGAAATCAAACACTCCTCATACAATGAGATCACCCCTCATTCTTTAAAACTCCACTGAGTACAGGCCCAGAGACATCAAACACTCCTCATACAATGGGATCCACCCCAATTCTTCTAAGCTCCAGTGAGTAAAGGCCCAGAGACATCAAACACTCCTCATACAGTGAGATCCCCACTCATTCTTCTAAACTCCAGTAAGTACAGGCCCAGAGACATCAAACACTCCTTATACAATGAGATCCCCCTCATTCTTCTAAACTCCAGTGAGTACAGGCCCAGAGAAATCAAACACTCCTCATACAATGAGATCCCCCTCATTCTTCTAAACTCCAGTGAGTACAGGCCCAGAGACGTCAAATACTCCTCATACAATGAGATCCGCCCTCATTCTTCTAAACTCCAGTGAGTACAGGCCCAGGGACATCAAACACTCCTCATACAATGAGATGCCCCCACATTCTTCTAAACTCCAGTGAGTACAGGCCCAGAAACATCAAACACTCCTCACACAATGAGTTCCCCTCATTCTTCTAAACTCCAGTGAGTACAGGCCCAGAGACATCAAACACTCCTCATACAATGAGATGCCCCCACATTCTTCTAAACTCCAGTGAGTACAGGCCCAGAAACATCAAACACTCCTCACACAATGAGATCCCCCCTCATTCTTCTAAACTCCAGTGAGTACAGGCCCAGAGACATCAAACACTCCTCATACAATGAGATGCCCCCACATTCTTCTAAACTCCAGTGAGTACAGGCCCAGAGACATCAAACACTCCTCATACAATGAGATTCCCCCCCTCATTCTTCTAAACTCCAGTGAGTACAGGCCCAGAAACATCAAACACTCCTCATACAATGAGATCCCCCTCATTCCTCTAAACTCCAGTGAGTACAGGCCCAGAGACATCAAATACTCCTCATACAATGAGAACCGCCCTCATTCTTCTAAACTCCAGTGAGTACAGGCCCAGAGACATCAAACACTCCTCATACAATGAGATGCCCCCATATTCTTCTAAACTCCAGTGAGTACAGGCCCAGAAACATCAAACACTCCTCACACAATGAGTTCCCCTCATTCTTCTAAACTCCAGTGAGTACAGGCCCAGAGACATCAAACACTCCTCATACAATGAGATGCCCCCACATTCTTCTAAACTCCAGTGAGTACAGGCCCAGAAACATCAAACACTCCTCACGCAATGAGATCCCCCCTCATTTTTCTAAACTCCAGTGAGTACAGGCCCAGAGACATCAAGATCTCCTCAAACACTGAGATCCACCCTCATTCTTCTAAACTCCAGAGGGTACAGGCCCAAAGATGTCAAACAGTCTTCATACAATGAGATCCCCCTCACTCTTCTAAACTCAAGTCAGTACAGGCCCAGAGACAACAAACACTCCTCATACAATGAGATCCCCCCTCATTCTTCTAAACTCCAGTGAGTACAGGCCCAGGGACATCAAACACTCCTCAGACAATGAGATCACCCTCATTCCTCTAAACTCCAGTGAGTACAGGCCCAGAGACATCAAATACTCCTCATACAATGAGATCCGCCCTCATTCTTCTAAACTCCAGTGAGTACAGGCCCAGAGACATCAAACACTCCTCATACAATGAGATCCCCCTCATTCTTCTAAACTCCAGTGAGTACAGGCCCAGAGACATCAAACACTCCTCATACAATGAGATGCCCCCACATTCTTCTAAACTCCAGTGAGTACAGGCCCAGATACATCAAACACTCCTCACACAATGAGTTCCCCTCATTCTTCTAAACTCCAGTGAGTACAGGCCTAGAGACATCAAACACTCCTTGTACAATGAGATCCCCCACATTCTTCTAAACTCCAGTGAGTACAGGCCCAGAGACATCAAACACTCCTCACACAAGGAGATCCCCCCTCATTTTTCTAAACTCCAGTGAGTACAGGCACAGAGACATCAAACACTCCTCAAACACTGAAATCCACCCTCATTCTTCTAAACTCCAGAGGGTACAGGCCCAAAGATGTCAAACAGTCTTCATACAATGAGATCCACCTCACTCTTCTAAACTCAAGTCAGTACAGGCCCAGAGACAACAAACACTCCTCATACAATGAGATCCATCCTCATTCTTCTAAACTCCAGTGACTACTGGCCCAGGGACATCAAACACTGCTCATACAATGAGATACCCCCCTTTCTTCAAAACTCCACAGAGTACAGGCCCAGAGACGTCAAACACTCCTCATACAATGGGATCCACCCCAATTCTTCTAAACTCCAGTGAGTAAAGGCCCAGAGACATCAAGCACTCCTGATACAGTGCGATCCCCCCTCATTCTTCTAAACTCCAGTGAGTACAGGCCCAGAGAAATCAAACACTCCTCATACAATGAGATCACCCCTCATTCTTTAAAACTCCACTGAGTACAGGCCCAGAGACATCAAACACTCCTCATACAATGGGATCCACCCCAATTCTTCTAAGCTCCAGTGAGTAAAGGCCCAGAGACATCAAACACTCCTCATTCAGTGAGATCCCCTTCATTCTTCTAAACTCCAGTGAGTACAGGCCCAGAGAAATCAAACACTCCTCATACAATGAGATCCCCCTCATTCTTCTAAACTCCAGTGAGTACAGGCCCAGAGACGTCAAATACTCCTCATACAATGAGATCCGCCCTCATTCTTCTAAACTCCAGTGAGTACAGGCCCAGAGACATCAAACACTCCTCATACAATGAGATGCCCCCACATTCTTCTAAACCCCAGTGAGTACAGGCCCAGAAACATCAAACACTCCTCACACAATGAGTTCCCCTCATTCTTCTAAACTCCAGTGAGTACAGGCCCAGAAACATCAAACACTCCTCACACAATGAGATCCCCCCTCATTCTTCTAAACTCCAGTGAGTACAGGCCCAGAGACATCAAACACTCCTCATACAATGAGATGCCCGCACATTCTTCTAAACTCCAGTGAGTACAGGCCCAGAGACATCAAACACTCCTCATACAATGAGATTCCCCCCCTCATTCTTCTAAACTCCAGTGAGTACAGGCCCAGAAACATCAAACACTCCTCATACAATGAGATCCCCCTCATTCCTCTAAACTCCAGTGATTACAGGCCCAGAGACATCAAATACTCCTCATACAATGAGAACCGCCCTCATTCTTCTAAACTCCAGTGAGTACAGGCCCAGAGACATCAAACACTCCTCATACAATGAGATGCCCCCATATTCTTCTAAACTCCAGTGAGTACAGGCCCAGAAACATCAAACACTCCTCACACAATGAGTTCCCCTCATTCTTCTAAACTCCAGTGAGTACAGGCCCAGAGACATCAAACACTCCTCATACAATGAGATGCCCCCACATTCTTCTAAACTCCAGTGAGTACAGGCCCAGAAACATCAAACACTCCTCATACAATGAGATCCCCCCTCATTCTTCTAAACTCCAGAGGGTACAGGCCCAAAGATGTCAAACAGTCGTCATACAATGAGATCCCCCTCACTCTTCTAAACTCAAGTCAGTACAGGCCCAGAGACAACAAACACTCCTCATACAATGAGATCCATCCGCATTCTTCTAAACTCCAGTGAGTACAGGCCCAGGGACATCGAACACTCCTCATACAATGAGATTCCCCCCTTCATACTTCTAAACTCCAGTGAGTACAGGCCCAGAAACATCAAACACTCCATATACAATGAGATCCCCCTCATTCTTCTAAACTCCAGTGAGTACAGGCCCAGAGAAATCAAACACTCCTCATACAATGAGATCCCCCTCATTCTTCTAAACTCCAGTGAGTACAGGCCCAGAGACGTCAAATACTCCTCATACAATGAGATCCGCCCTCATTCTTCTAAACTCCAGTGAGTACAGGCCCAGAGACATCAAACACTCCTCATACAATGAGATGCCCCCACATTCTTCTAAACTCCAGTGAGTACAGGCCCAGAGACATCAAACACTCCTCATACAATGAGATGCCCCCTCATTCTTCTAAACTCCAGTGAGTACAGGCACAGAGACATCAAGCACTCCTCAAACACTGAAATCCACCCTCATTCTTCTAAACTCCAGAGGGTACAGGCCCAAAGATGTCAAACAGTCTTCATACAATGAGATCCCCCTCACTCTTCTAAACTCAAGTTAGTACAGGCCCAGAGACAACAAACACTCCTCATACAATGAGATCCCCCCTCATTCTTCTAAACTCCAGGGACTACTGGCCCAGGGACATCAAACACTGCTCATACAATGAGATACCCCCCATTCTTCAAAACTCCACAGAGTACAGGCCCAGAGACGTCAAACACTCCTCATACAATGGGATCCACCCCAATTCTTCTAAACTCCAGTGAGTAAAGGCCCAGAGACATCAAGCAATCCTGATACAGTGCGATCCCCCCTCATTCTTCTAAACTCCAGTGAGTACAGGCCCAGAGAAATCAAACACTCCTCATACAATGAGATCACACCTCATTCTTTAAAACTCCACTGAGTACAGGCCCAGAGACATCAAACACTCCTCATACAATGGGATCCACCCCAATTCTTCTAAGCTCCAGTGAGTAAAGGCCCAGAGACATCAAACACTCCTCATACAGTGAGATCCGCCCTCATTCTTCTAAACTCCAGTGAGTACAGGCCCAGAGACATCAAACACTCCTCATACAATGAGATGCCCCCACATTCTTCTAAACTCCAGTGAGTACAGGCCCAGAAACATCAAACACTCCTCACACAATGAGTTCCCCTCATTCTTCTAAACTCCAGTGAGTACAGGCCCAGAGACATCAAACACTCCTCATACAATGAGATGCCCCCTCATTCTTCTAAACTCCAGAGGGTACAGGCCCAAAGATGTCAAACAGTCTTCATACAATGAGATCCCACTCACTCTTCTAAACTCAAGTCAGTACAGGCCCAGAGACAACAAACACTCCTCATACAATGAGATCCATCCTCATTCTTCTAAACTCCAGTGAGTACAGGCCCAGAGACATCAAACACTCCTCATACAATGAGATGCCCCCACATTCTTCTAAACTCCAGTGAGTACAGGCCCAGAAACATCAAACACTCCTCACACAATGAGTTCCCCTCATTCTTCTAAACTCCAGTGAGTACAGGCCCAGAGACATCAAACACTCCTCATACAATGAGATGCCCCCTCATTCTTCTAAACTCCAGAGGGTACAGGCCCAAAGATGTCAAACAGTCTTCATACAATGAGATCCCACTCACTCTTCTAAACTCAAGTCAGTACAGGCCCAGAGACAACAAACACTCCTCATACAAGGAGATCCATCCTCATTCTTCTAAACTCCAGTGAGTACAGGCCCAGAGACATCAAACACTCCTCATACAATGAGATTCCCCCCTTCATACTTCTAAACTCCAGTGAGTACAGGCCCAGAAACATCAAACACTCCTCATACAATGAGATCCCCCTCATTCCTCTAAACTCCAGTGAGTACAGGCCCAGAGACATCAAATACTCCTCACACAATGAGTTCCCCTCATTCTTCTAAACTCCAGTGAGTACAGGCCCAGAGACATCAAACACTCCTCATACAATGAGATGCCCCCACATTCTTCTAAACTCCAGTGAGTACAGGCCCAGAAACATCAAACACTCCTCACACAATGAGATCCCCCCTCATTTTTCTAAACTCCAGTGAGTACAGGCCCAGAGACATCAAGCACTCCTCAAACACTGAGATCCACCCTCATTTTTCTAAACTCCAGAGGGTACAGGCCCAAAGATGTCAAACAGTCTTCATACAATGAGATCCCCCTCACTCTTCTAAACTCAAGTCAGTACAGGCCCAGAGACAACAAACACTCCTCATACAATGAGATCCCCCCTCATTCTTCTAAACTCCAGTGACTACTGGCCCAGGGACATCAAACACTACTCATACAATGAGATACCCCCCATTCTTCAAAACTCCACAGAGTACAGGCCCAGAGACATCAAACACTCCTCATACAATGAGATCCCCCTCATTCCTCTAAACTCCAGTGAGTACAGGCCCAGAGACATCAAATACTCCTCATACAATGAGATCCGCCCTCATTCTTCTAAACTCCAGAGAGTACAGGCCCAGAAACATCAAACACTCCTCACACAATGAGATCCCCCCTCATTTTTCTAAACTCCAGTGAGTACAGGCCCAGAGACATCAAGCACTCCTCAAACACTGAGATCCACCCTCATTTTTCTAAACTCCAGAGGGTACAGGCCCAAAGATGTCAAACAGTCTTCATACAATGACATCCCCCTCACTCTTCTAAACTCAAGTCAGTACAGGCCCAGAGACAACAAAGACTCCTCATACAATGAGATCCATCCTCATTCTTCTAAACTCCAGTGAGTACAGGCCCAGAGACATCAAACACTCCTCATACAATGAGATTCCCCCCTTCATACTTCTAAACTCCAGTGACTACAGGCCCAGAAACATCAAACACTCCTCATACAATGAGATCCCCCTCATTCCTCTAAACTCCAGTGAGTACAGGCCCAGAGACATCAAATACTCCTCATACAATGAGATCCGCCCTCATTCTTCTAAACTCCAGTGAGTACAGGCCCAGAGACATCAAACACTCCTCATACAATGAGATGCCCCCACCTTCTTCTAAACTGCAGTGAGTACCGGCCCAGAAACTTCAAACACTCCTCACACAATGAGTTCCCCTCATTCTTCTAAACTCCAGTGAGTACAGGCCCAGAGACATCAAACACTCCTCATACAATGAGATGCCCCCACATTCTTCTAAACTCTAGTGAGTACAGGCCCAGAAACATCAAACACTCCTCACACAATGAGATCCCCCATCATTTTTCTAAACTCCAGTGAGTACCGGGCCAGAGACATCAAGCACTCCTCAAACACTGAGATCCACCCTCATTTTTCTAAACTCCAGAGGGTACAGGCCCAAAGATGTCAAACAGTCTTCATACAATGAGATCCCCCTCACTCTTCTAAACTCAAGTCAGTACAGGCCGAGAGACAACAAACACTCCTCATACAATGAGATCCCCCCTCATTCTTCTAAACTCCAGTGACTACTGGCCCAGGGACATCAAACACTACTCATACAATGAGATACCCCCCATTCTTCAAAACTCCACAGAGTACAGGCCCAGAGACATCAAACACTCCTCATACAATGAGATCCCCCTCATTCCTCTAAACTCCAGTGAGTACAGGCCCAGGGACATCAAACACTGCTCATACAATGAGATTCCCCCCATTCTTCAAAACTCCACAGAGTACAGGCCCAGAGACGTCAAACACTCCTCATACAATGGGATATACCCCAATTCTTCTAAACTCCAGTGAGTAAAGTCCCAGAGACATCAAGCACTCCTGATTCAGTGCGATCCCCCCTCATTCTTCTAAACTCCAGTGAGTACAGGCCCAGAGAAATCAAACACTCCTCATACAATGAGATCACCCCTCATTCTTTAAAACTCCACTGAGTACAGGCCCAGAGACATCAAACACTCCTCATACAATGGGATCCACCCCAATTCTTCTAAGCTCCAGTGAGTAAAGCCCCAGAGACATCAAACACTCCTCATACAGTGAGATCCCCCCTCATTCTTCTAAACTCCAGTGAGTACAGGCCCAGAGACATCAAACACTCCTTATACAATGAGATCCCCCTCATTCTTCTAAACTCCAGTGAGTACAGGCCCAGAGAAATCAAACACTCCTCATACAATGAGATCCCCTCATTCTTCTAAACTCCAGTGAGTACAGGCCCAGAAACATCAAACACTCCTCATACAATGAGATCCGCCCTCATTCTTCTAAACTCCAGTGAGTACAGGCCAAGAGACATCAAACACTCCTGATACAGTGCGATCCCCCCTCATTCTTCTAAACTCCAGTGAGTACAGGCCCAGAGAAATCAAACACTCCTCATACAATGAGATCACCCCTCATTCTTTAAAACTCCACTGAGTACAGGCCCAGAGACATCAAACACTCCTCATACAATGGGATCCACCCCAATTCTTCTAAGCTCCAGTGAGTAAAGGCCCAGAGACATCAAACACTCCTCATTCTGTGAGATCCCCCTCATTCTTCTAAACTCCAGTGAGTACAGGCCCAGAGACGTCAAATACTCCTCATACAATGAGATCCGCCCTCATTCTTCTAAACTCCAGTGAGTACAGGCCCAGGGACATCAAACACTCCTCATACAATGAGATGCCCCCACATTCTTCTAAACTCCAGTGAGTACAGGCCCAGAAACATCAAACACTCCTCACACAATGAGTTCCCCTCATTCTTCTAAACTCCAGTGAGTACAGGCCCAGAGACATCAAACACTCCTCATACAATGAGATGCCCCCACATTCTTCTAAACTCCAGTGAGTACAGGCCCAGAAACATCAAACACTCCTTATACAATGAGATCCCCCTCATTCTTCTAAACTCCAGTGAGTACAGGCCCAGAGAAATCAAACACTCCTCATACAATGAGATCCCCCTCATTCTTCTAAACTCCAGTGAGTACAGGCCCAAAGATGTCAAACAGTCTTCACACAATGAGATCCCCCCTCATTTTTCTAAACTCCAGTGAGTACAGGCCCAGAGACATCAAGCACTCCTCAAACACTGAAATCCACCCTCATTCTTCTAAACTCCAGAGGGTACAGGCCCAAAGATGTCAAACAGTCTTCATACAATGAGATCCCCCTCACTCTTCTAAACTCAAGTCAGTACAGGCCCAGAGACAACAAACACTCCTCATACAATGAGATCCCTCCTCATTCTTCTAAACTCCAGTGACTACTGGCCCAGGGACATCAAACACTGCTCATACAATGAGATACCCCCCATTCTTCAAAACTCCACAGAGTACAGGCCCAGAGACGTCAAACACTCCTCATACAATGGGATCCACCCCAATTCTTCTAAACTCCAGTGAGTAAAGGCCCAGAGACATCAAGCACTCCTGATACAGTGCGATCCCCCCTCATTCTTCTAAACTCCAGTGAGTACAGGCCCAGAGAAATCAAACACTCCTCATACAATGAGATCACCCCTCATTCTTTAAAACTCCACTGAGTACAGGCCCAGAGACATCAAACACTCCTCATACAATGGGATCCACCCCAATTCTTCTAAGCTCCAGTGAGTAAAGGCCCAGAGACATCAAACACTCCTCATACAGTGAGATCCCCCCTCATTCTTCTAAACTCCAGTGAGTACAGGCCCAGAGACATCAAGCACTCCTTATACAATGAGATCCCCCTCATTCTTCTAAACTCCAGTGAGTACAGGCCCAGAGAAATCAAACACTCCTCATACAATGAGATCCGCCCTCATTCTTCTAAACTCCAGTGAGTACAGGCCCAGAGACATCAAACACTCCTCACACAATGAGTTCCCCTCATTCTTCTAAACTCCAGTGAGTACAGGCCCAGAGACATCAAACACTCCTCATACAATGAGATGCCCCCACATTCTTCTAAACTCCAGTGAGTACAGGCCCAGAAACATCAAACACTCCTCACACAATGAGATCCCCCCTCATTTTTCTAAACTCCAGTGAGTACAGGCCCAGAGACATCAAGCACTCCTCAAACACTGAGATCCACCCTCATTTTTCTAAACTCCAGAGGGTACAGGCCCAAAGATGTCAAACAGTCTTCATACAATGAGATCCCCCTCACTCTTCTAAACTCAAGTCAGTACAGGCCCAGAGACAACAAACACTCCTCATACAATGAGATCCCCCCTCATTCTTCTAAACTCCAGTGACTACTGGCCCAGGGACATCAAACACTACTCATACAATGAGATACCCCCCATTCTTCAAAACTCCACAGAGTACAGGCCCAGAGACATCAAACACTCCTCATACAATGAGATCCCCCTCATTCCTCTAAACTCCAGTGAGTACAGGCCCAGAGACATCAAATACTCCTCATACAATGAGATCCGCCCTCATTCTTCTAAACTCCAGTGAGTACAGGCCCAGAAACATCAAACACTCCTCACACAATGAGATCCCCCCTCATTTTTCTAAACTCCAGTGAGTACAGGCCCAGAGACATCAAGCACTCCTCAAACACTGAGATCCACCCTCATTTTTCTAAACTCCAGAGGGTACAGGCCCAAAGATGTCAAACAGTCTTCATACAATGAGATCCCCCTCACTCTTCTAAACTCAAGTCAGTACAGGCCCAGAGACAACAAAGACTCCTCATACAATGAGATCCATCCTCATTCTTCTAAACTCCAGTGAGTACAGGCCCAGAGACATCAAACACTCCTCATACAATGAGATTCCCCCCTTCATACTTCTAAACTCCAGTGACTACAGGCCCAGAAACATCAAACACTCCTCATACAATGAGATCCCCCTCATTCCTCTAAACTCCAGTGAGTACAGGCCCAGAGACATCAAATACTCCTCATACAATGAGATCCGCCCTCATTCTTCTAAACTCCAGTGAGTACAGGCCCAGAGACATCAAACACTCCTCATACAATGAGATGCCCCCACCTTCTTCTAAACTCCAGTGAGTACCGGCCCAGAAACTTCAAACACTCCTCACACAATGAGTTCCCCTCATTCTTCTAAACTCCAGTGAGTACAGGCCCAGAGACATCAAACACTCCTCATACAATGAGATGCCCCCACATTCTTCTAAACTCTAGTGAGTACAGGCCCAGAAACATCAAACACTCCTCACACAATGAGATCCCCCATCATTTTTCTAAACTCCAGTGAGTACCGGGCCAGAGACATCAAGCACTCCTCAAACACTGAGATCCACCCTCATTTTTCTAAACTCCAGAGGGTACAGGCCCAAAGATGTCAAACAGTCTTCATACAATGAGATCCCCCTCACTCTTCTAAACTCAAGTCAGTACAGGCCGAGAGACAACAAACACTCCTCATACAATGAGATCCCCCCTCATTCTTCTAAACTCCAGTGACTACTGGCCCAGGGACATCAAACACTACTCATACAATGAGATACCCCCCATTCTTCAAAACTCCACAGAGTACAGGCCCAGAGACATCAAACACTCCTCATACAATGAGATCCCCCTCATTCCTCTAAACTCCAGTGAGTACAGGCCCAGGGACATCAAACACTGCTCATACAATGAGATTCCCCCCATTCTTCAAAACTCCACAGAGTACAGGCCCAGAGACGTCAAACACTCCTCATACAATGGGATATACCCCAATTCTTCTAAACTCCAGTGAGTAAAGGCCCAGAGACATCAAGCACTCCTGATTCAGTGCGATCCCCCCTCATTCTTCTAAACTCCAGTGAGTACAGGCCCAGAGAAATCAAACACTCCTCATACAATGAGATCACCCCTCATTCTTTAAAACTCCACTGAGTACAGGCCCAGAGACATCAAACACTCCTCATACAATGGGATCCACCCCAATTCTTCTAAGCTCCACTGAGTAAAGCCCCAGAGACATCAAACACTCCTCATACAGTGAGATCCCCCCTCATTCTTCTAAACTCCAGTGAGTACAGGCCCAGAGACATCAAACACTCCTTATACAATGAGATCCCCCTCATTCTTCTAAACTCCAGTGAGTACAGGCCCAGAGAAATCAAACACTCCTCATACAATGAGATCCCCTCATTCTTCTAAACTCCAGTGAGTACAGGCCCAGAAACATCAAACACTCCTCATACAATGAGATCCGCCCTCATTCTTCTAAACTCCAGTGAGTACAGGCCCAGAGACATCAAACACTCCTCATACAATGAGATGCCCCCACATTCTTCTAAACTCCAGTGAGTACAGGCCCAGAAACATCAAACACTCCTCACACAATGAGTTCCCCTCATTTTTCTAAACTCCAGTGACTACAGGCCCAGAGACATCAAACACTCCTCACACAATGAGATCCCCCCTCATTTTTCTAAACTCCAGTGAGTACAGGCCCAGAGACATCAAGCACTCCTCAAACACTGAGATCCACCCTCATTTTTCTAAACTCCAGAGGGTACAGGCCCAAAGATGTCAAACAGTCTTCATACAATGAGATCCCCCTCACTCTTCTAAACTCAAGTCAGTACAGGCCCAGAGACAACAAACACTCCTCATACAATGAGATCCCCCCTCATTCTTCTAAACTCCAGTGACTACTGGCCCAGGGACATCAAACACTACTCATACAATGAGATACCCCCCATTCTTCAAAACTCCACAGAGTACAGGCCCAGAGACATCAAACACTCCTCATACAATGAGATCCCCCTCATTCCTCTAAACTCCAGTGAGTACAGGCCCAGAGACATCAAATACTCCTCATACAATGAGATCCGCCCTCATTCTTCTAAACTCCAGTGAGTACAGGCCCAGAAACATCAAACACTCCTCACACAATGAGATCCCCCCTCATTTTTCTAAACTCCAGTGAGTACAGGCCCAGAGACATCAAGCACTCCTCAAACACTGAGATCCACCCTCATTTTTCTAAACTCCAGAGGGTACAGGCCCAAAGATGTCAAACAGTCTTCATACAATGAGATCCCCCTCACTCTTCTAAACTCAAGTCAGTACAGGCCCAGAGACAACAAAGACTCCTCATACAATGAGATCCATCCTCATTCTTCTAAACTCCAGTGAGTACAGGCCCAGAGACATCAAACACTCCTCATACAATGAGATTCCCCCCTTCATACTTCTAAACTCCAGTGACTACAGGCCCAGAAACATCAAACACTCCTCATACAATGAGATCCCCCTCATTCCTCTAAACTCCAGTGAGTACAGGCCCAGAGACATCAAATACTCCTCATACAATGAGATCCGCCCTCATTCTTCTAAACTCCAGTGAGTACAGGCCCAGAGACATCAAACACTCCTCATACAATGAGATGCCCCCACCTTCTTCTAAACTCCAGTGAGTACCGGCCCAGAAACTTCAAACACTCCTCACACAATGAGATCCCCCTCATTCCTCTAAACTCCAGTGAGTACAGGCCCAGGGACATCAAACACTGCTCATACAATGAGATTCCCCCCATTCTTCAAAACTCCACAGAGTACAGGCCCAGAGACGTCAAACACTCCTCATACAATGGGATATACCCCAATTCTTCTAAACTCCAGTGAGTAAAGGCCCAGAGACATCAAGCACTCCTGATTCAGTGCGATCCCCCCTCATTCTTCTAAACTCCAGTGAGTACAGGCCCAGAGAAATCAAACACTCCTCATACAATGAGATCACCCCTCATTCTTTAAAACTCCACTGAGTACAGGCCCAGAGACATCAAACACTCCTCATACAATGGGATCCACCCCAATTCTTCTAAGCTCCAGTGAGTAAAGCCCCAGAGACATCAAACACTCCTCATACAGTGAGATCCCCCCTCATTCTTCTAAACTCCAGTGAGTACAGGCCCAGAGACATCAAACACTCCTTATACAATGAGATCCCCCTCATTCTTCTAAACTCCAGTGAGTACAGGCCCAGAGAAATCAAACACTCCTCATACAATGAGATCCCCTCATTCTTCTAAACTCCAGTGAGTACAGGCCCAGAAACATCAAACACTCCTCATACAATGAGATCCGCCCTCATTCTTCTAAACTCCAGTGAGTACAGGCCCAGAGACATCAAACACTCCTCATACAATGAGATGCCCCCACATTCTTCTAAACTCCAGTGAGTACAGGCCCAGAAACATCAAACACTCCTCACACAATGAGTTCCCCTCATTTTTCTAAACTCCAGTGAGTACAGGCCCAGAGACATCAAACACTCCTCATACAATGAGATGCCCCCACCTTCTTCTAAACTCCAGTGAGTACCGGCCCAGAAACTTCAAACACTCCTCACACAATGAGTTCCCCTCATTCTTCTAAACTCCAGTGAGTACAGGCCCAGAGACATCAAACACTCCTCATACAATGAGATGCCCCCAAATTCTTCTAAACTCCAGTGAGTACAGGCCCAGAAACATCAAACACTCCTCACACAATGAGATCCCCCATCATTTTTCTAAACTCCAGTGAGTACCGGGCCAGAGACATCAAGCACTCCTCAAACACTGAGATCCACCCTCATTTTTCTAAACTCCAGAGGGTACAGGCCCAAAGATGTCAAACAGTCTTCATACAATGAGATCCCCCTCACTCTTCTAAACTCAAGTCAGTACAGGCCGAGAGACAACAAACACTCCTCATACAATGAGATCCCCCCTCATTCTTCTAAACAGTGACTACTGGCCCAGGGACATCAAACACTCCTCATACAATGAGATACCCCCCATTCTTCAAAACTCCACAGAGAACAGGCCCAGAGACATCAAACACTCCTCATACAATGAGAACCCCCTCATTCCTCTAAACTCCAGTGAGTACAGGCCCAGAGACATCAAATACTCCTCATACAATGAGATCCGCCCTCATTCTTCTAAACTCAAGTGAGTACAGGCCCAGAGACATCAAACACTCCTCACACAATGAGATCCCCCCTCATTTTTCTAAACTCCAGTGAGTACAGGCCCAGAGACATCAAGCACTCCTCAAACACTGAAATCCACCCTCATTCTTCTAAACTCCAGAGGGTACAGGCCCAAAGATGTCAAACAGTCTTCATACAATGAGATCCCCCTCACTCTTCTAATCTCAAGTTAGTACAGGCCCTGGGACATCAAACACTGCTCATACAATGAGATTCCCCCCATTCTTCAAAACTCCACAGAGTACAGGCCCAGAGACGTCAAACACTCCTCATACAATGGTATATACCCCAATTCTTCTAAACTCCAGTGAGTAAAGGCCCAGAGACATCAAGCACTCCTGATTCAGTGCGATCCCCCCTCATTCTTCTAAACTCCAGTGAGTACAGGCCCAGAGAAATCAAACACTCCTCATACAATGAGAGCACCCCTCATTCTTTAAAACTCCACTGAGTACAGGCCCAGAGACATCAAACACTCCTCATACAATGGGATCCACCCCAATTCTTCTAAGCTCCAGTGATTAAAGCCCCAGAGACATCAAACACTCCTCATACAGTGAGATCCCCCCTCATTCTTCTAAACTCCAGTGAGTACAGGCCCAGAGACATCAAACACTCCTCACACAATGAGATCCCCCATCATTTTTCTAAACTCCAGTGAGTACCGGGCCAGAGACATCAAGCATTCCTCAAACACTGAGATCCACCCTCATTTTTCTAAACTCCAGAGGGTACAGGCCCAAAGATGTCAAACAGTCTTCATACAATGAGATCCCCCTCACTCTTCTAAACTCAAGTCAGTACAGGCCCAGAGACAACAAACACTCCTCATACAATGAGATCCATCCTCATTCTTCTAAACTCCAGTGAGTACAGGCCCAGAGACATCAAACACTCCTCATACAATGAGATTCCCCCCTTCATACTTCTAAACTCCAGTGACTACAGGCCCAGAAACATCAAACACTCCTCATACAATGAGATCCCCCTCATTCCTCTAAACTCCAGTGAGTACAGGCCCAGAGACATCAAATACTCCTCATACAATGAGATCCGACCTCATTCTTCTAAACTCCAGTGAGTACAGGCCCAGAGACATCAAACACTCCTCATACAATGAGATGCACCCACCTTCTTCTAAACTCCAGTGAGTACCGGCCCAGAAACTTCAAACACTCCTCACACAATGAGTTCCCCTCATTCTTCTAAACTCCAGTGAGTACAGGCCCAGAGACATCAAACACTCCTCATACAATGAGATGCCCCCACATTCTTCTAAACTCCAGTGAGTACAGGCCCAGAGACATCAAACACTCCTCACACAATGAGATCCCCCATCATTTTTCTAAACTCCAGTGAGTACCGGGCCAGAGACATCAAGCACTCCTCAAACACTGAGATCCACCCTCATTTTTCTAAACTCCAGAGGGTACAGGCCCAAAGATGTCAAACAGTCTTCATACAATGAGATCCCCCTCACTCTTCTAAACTCAAGTCAGTACAGGCCGAGAGACAACAAACACTCCTCATACAATGAGATCCCCCCTCATTCTTCTAAACTCCAGTGACTGCTGGCCCAGGGACATCAAACACTACTCATACAATGAGATACCCCCCATTCTTCAAAACTCCAGTGAGTACAGGCCCAGAGAAATCAAACACTCCTCATACAATGAGAGCACCCCTCATTCTTTAAAACTCCACTGAGTACAGGCCCAGAGACATCAAACACTCCTCATACAATGGGATCCACCCCAATTCTTCTAAGCTCCAGTGAGTAAAGCCCCAGAGACATCAAACACTCCTCATACAGTGAGTTCCCCCCTCATTCTTCTAAACTCCAGTGAGTACAGGCCCAGAGACATCAAACACTCCTTATACAATGAGATCCCCCTCATTCTTCTAAACTCCAGTGAGTACAGGCCCAGAGAAATCAAACACTCCTCATACAATGAGATCCCCTCATTCTTCTAAACTCCAGTGAGTACAGGCCCAGAAACATCAAACACTCCTCATACAATGAGATCCCCCTCATTCCACTAAGCTCCAGTGAGTACAGGCCCAGTGACATCAAATACTCCTCATACAATGAGATCCGCCCTCATTCTTCTAAACTCCAGTGAGTACAGGCCCAGAGACATCAAACACTCCTCATACAATGAGATGCCCCCACATTCTTCTAAACTCTAGTGAGTCCAGGCCCAGAAACATCAAACACTCCTCACACAATGAGTTCCCCTCATTCTTCTAAACTCCAGTGAGTACAGGCCCAGAAACATCAAACACTCCTCATACAATGAGATCCCCCTCATTCCTCTAAACTTCAGTGAGTACAGGCCCAGAGACATCAAATACTCCTCATACAATGAGATCCGCCCTCATTCTTCTAAACTCCAGTGAGTACAGTCCCAGAGACATCAAACACTCCTCATACAATGAGATGCCCCCACATTCTTCTAAACTCCAGTGAGTACAGGCCCAGAAACATCAAACACTCCTCACACAATGAGTTCCCCTCATTCTTCTATACTCCAGTGAGTACAGGCCCAGAGACATCAAACACTCCTCATACAATGAGATGCCCCCACATTCTTCTAAACTCCAGTGAGTACAGGCCCAGAAACATCAAGCACTCCTCACACAATGAGATCCCCCCTCATTTTTCTAAACTCCAGTGAGTACAGGCCCAGAGACATCAAGATCTCCTCAAACACTGAGATCCACCCTCATTCTTCTAACCTCCAGAGGGTATAGGCCCAAAGATGTCTAACAGTCTTCATACAATGAGATCCCCATCACTCTTCTAAACTCAAGTCAGTACAGGCCCAGAGACAACAAACACTCCTCATACAATGGGATCCACCCCAATTCTTCTAAACTCCAGTGAGTACAGGCCCAGGGAAATCAAACACTGCTCATACAATGAGATACCCCCCATTCTTCAAAACTCCACAGAGTACAGGCCCAGAGACGTCAAACACTCCTCATACAATGGGATCCACCCCAATTCTTCTAAACTCCAGTGAGTAAAGGCCCAGAGACATCAAGCACTCCTGATACAGTGCGATCCCCCCTCATTCTTCTAAACTCCAGTGAGTACAGGCCCAGAGAAATCAAACACTCCTCATACAATGAGATCAACCCTCATTCTTTAACACTCCACTGAGTACAGGCCCAGAGACATCAAACACTCCTCATACAATGGGATCCACCCCAATTCTTCTAAGCTCCAGTGAGTAAAGGCCCAGAGACATCAAACACTCCTCATACAGTGAGATCCCCCCTCATTCTTCTAAACTCCAGTGAGTACAGGCCCAGAGACATCAAACACTCCTGATACAATGAGATCCCCCTCATTCTTCTAAACTCCAGTGAGTACAGGCCCAGAGAAATCAAACACTCCTCATACAATGAGATCCCCCTCATTCTTCTAAACTCCAGTGAGTACAGGCCCAGAGACGTCAAATACTCCTCATACAATGAGATCTGCCCTCATTCTTCTAAACTCCAATGAGTACAGGCCCAGAGACATCAAACACTCCTCATACAATGAGATGCCCCCACATTCTTCTAAACTACAGTGAGTACAGCCCCAGAGACATCAAACACTCCTCATACAATGAGATCCCCCCTCATTCTTCTAAACTCCAGTGACTACTGGCCCAGGGACATCAAACACTGCTCATACAATGAGATACCCCCCATTCTTCAAAACTCCACAGAGTACAGGCCCAGAGACGTCAAACACTCCTCATACAATGGGATCCACCCCAATTCTTCTAAGCTCCAGTGAGTAAAGGCCCAGAGACATCAAGCACTCCTGATACAGTGCGATCCCCCCTCATTCTTCTAAACTCCAGTGAGTACAGGCCCAGAGAAATCAAACACTCCTCATACAATGAGATAACCCCTCATTCTTTAAAACTCCACTGAGTACAGGCCCAGAGACATCAAACACTCCTCATACAATGGGATCCACCCCAATTCTTCTAAGCTCCAGTGAGTAAAGGAGCAGAGACATCAAACACTCCTCATACAATGAGTTCCCCTCATTCTTCTAAACTCCAGTGAGTACAGGCCCAGAGACATCAAACACTCCTCACACAATGAGATCCCCCCTCATTTTTCTAAACTCCAGTGAGTACAGGCCCAGAGACATCAAGATCTCCTCAAACACTGAGATCCACCCTCATTCTTCTAAACTCCAGAGGGTATAGGCCCAAAGATGTCTAACAGTCTTCATACAATGAGATCCCCATCACTCTTCTAAACTCAAGTCAGTACAGGCCCAGAGACAACAAACACTCCTCATACAATGGGATCCACCCCAATTCTTCTAAACTCCAGTGAGTACAGGCCCAGGGACATCAAACACTGCTCATACAATGAGATACCCCCCATTCTTCAAAACTCCACAGAGTACAGGCCCAGAGACATCAATCACTCCTCATACAAAGGGATCCACCCCAATTCTTCTAAGCTCCAGTGAGTAAAGGCCCAGAGACATCAAACACTCCTCATACAGTGAGATCCCCCCTCATTCTTCTAAACTCCAGTGAGTACAGGCCCAGAGACATCAAACACTCCTTATACAATGAGATCCCCCTCATTCTTCTAAACTCCAGTGAGTACAGGCCCAGAGAAATCAAACACTCCTCATACAATGAGATCCCCCTCATTCTTCTAAACTCCAGTGAGTACAGGCCCAGAGACGTCAAACACTCCTCATACAATGGGATCCACCCCAATTCTTCTACGCTCCAGTGAGTAAAGGCCCAGAGACATCAAGCACTCCTGATACAGTGCGATCCCCCCTCATTCTTCTAAACTCCAGTGAGTACAGGCCCAGAGAAATCAAACACTCCTCATACAATGAGATCACCCCTCATTCTTTAAAACTCCACTGAGTACAGGCCCAGAGACATCAAACACTCCTCATACAATGGGATCCACCCCAATTCTTCTAAGCTCCAGTGAGTAAAGGAGCAGAGACATCAAACACTCCTCATACAATGAGTTCCCCTCATTCTTCTAAACTCCAGTGAGTACAGGCCCAGAGACATCAAACACTCCTCATACAATGAGATGCCCCCACATTCTTCTAAACTCCAGTGAGTACAGGCCCAGAAACATCAAACACTCCTCACACAATGAGATCCCCCCTCATTTTTCTAAACTCCAGTGAGTACAGGCCCAGAGACATCAAGATCTCCTCAAACACTGAGATCCACCCTCATTCTTCTAAACTCCAGAGGGTACAGGCCCAAAGATGTCAAACAGTCTTCATACAATGAGATCCCCCTCACTCTTCTAAACTCAAGTCAGTACAGGCCCAGAGACAACAAACACTCCTCATACAATGAGATCCATCCTCATTCTTCTAAACTCCAGTGAGTACAGGCCCAGAGACATCAAACACTCCTCATACAATGAGATTCCCCCCTTCATACTTCTAAACTCCAGTGAGTACAGGCCCAGAAACATCAAACACTCCTCATACAATGAGATCCCCCTCATCCTCTAAAGTCCAGTGAGTACAGGCCCAGAGACATCAAATACTCCTCATACAATGAGATCCGCCCTCATTCTTCTAAACTCCAGTGAGTACAGGCCCAGAGACATCAAACACTCCTCATACAATGAGATGCCCCCACATTCTTCTAAACTCCAGTGAGTACCGGCCCAGAAACATCAAACACTCCTCACACAATGAGTTCCCCTCATTCTTCTAAACTCCAGTGAGTACAGGCCCAGAGACATCAAACACTCCTCATACAATGAGATGCCCCCACATTCTTCTAAACTCCAGTGAGTACAGGCCCAGAAACATCAAACACTCCTCACACAATGAGATCCCCCCTCATTTTTCTAAACTCCAGTGAGTACAGGCCCAGAGACATCAAGATCTCCTCAAACACTGAGATCCACCCTCATTCTTCTAAACTCCAGAGGGTATAGGCCCAAAGATGTCTAACAGTCTTCATACAATGAGATCCCCATCACTCTTCTAAACTCAAGTCAGTACAGGCCCAGAGACAACAAACACTCCTCATACAATGGGATCCACCCCAATTCTTCTAACCTCCAGTGAGTACAGGCCCAGGGACATCAAACACTGCTCATACAATGAGATACCCCCCATTCTTCAAAACTCCACAGAGTACAGGCCCAGAGACGTCAAACACTCCTCATACAATGGGATCCACCCCAATTCTTCTAAACTCCAGTGAGTAAAGGCCCAGAGACATCAAGCACTCCTGATACAGTGCGATCCCCCCTCATTCTTCTAAACTCCAGTGAGTACAGGCCCTGAGAAATCAAACACTCCTCATACAATGAGATCAACCCTCATTCTTTAACACTCCACTGAGTACAGGCCCAGAGACATCAAACACTCCTCATACAATGGGATCCACCCCAATTCTTCTAAGCTCCAGTGAGTAAAGGCCCAGAGACATCAAACACTCCTCATACAGTGAGATCCCCCCTCATTCTTCTAAACTCCAGTGAGTACAGGCCCAGAGACATCAAACACTCCTTATACAATGAGATCCCCCTCATTCTTCTAAACTCCAGTGAGTACAGGCCCAGAGAAATCAAACACTCCTCATACAATGAGATCCCCCTCATTCTTCTAAACTCCAGTGAGTACAGGCCCAGAGACGTCAAATACTCCTCATACAATGAGATCCGCCCTCATTCTTCTAAACTCCAATGAGTACAGGCCCAGAGACATCAAACACTCCTCATACAATGAGATGCCCCCACATTCTTCTAAACTCCAGTGAGTACAGGCCCAGAGACATCAAACACTCCTCATACAATGAGATCCCCCCTCATTCTTCTAAACTCCAGTGACTACTGGCCCAGGGACATCAAACACTGCTCATACAATGAGATACCCCCCATTCTTCAAAACTCCACAGAGTACAGGCCCAGAAACATCAAACACTCCTCACACAATGAGATCCCCCCTCATTTTTCTAAACTCCAGTGAGTACAGGCCCAGAGACATCAAGATCTCCTCAAACACTGAGATCCACCCTCATTCTTCTAAACTCCAGAGGGTATAGGCCCAAAGATGTCTAACAGTCTTCATACAATGAGATCCCCATCACTCTTCTAAACTCAAGTCAGTACAGGCCCAGAGACAACAAACACTCCTCATACAATGGGATCCACCCCAATTCTTCTAACCTCCAGTGAGTACAGGCCCAGGGACATCAAACACTGCTCATACAATGAGATACCCCCCATTCTTCAAAACTCCACAGAGTACAGGCCCAGAGACGTCAAACACTCCTCATACAATGGGATCCACCCCAATTCTTCTAAACTCCAGTGAGTAAAGGCCCAGAGACATCAAGCACTCCTGATACAGTGCGATCCCCCCTCATTCTTCTAAACTCCAGTGAGTACAGGCCCTGAGAAATCAAACACTCCTCATACAATGAGATCAACCCTCATTCTTTAACACTCCACTGAGTACAGGCCCAGAGACATCAAACACTCCTCATACAATGGGATCCACCCCAATTCTTCTAAGCTCCAGTGAGTAAAGGCCCAGAGACATCAAACACTCCTCATACAGTGAGATCCCCCCTCATTCTTCTAAACTCCAGTGAGTACAGGCCCAGAGACATCAAACACTCCTTATACAATGAGATCCCCCTCATTCTTCTAAACTCCAGTGAGTACAGGCCCAGAGAAATCAAACACTCCTCATACAATGAGATCCCCCTCATTCTTCTAAACTCCAGTGAGTACAGGCCCAGAGACGTCAAATACTCCTCATACAATGAGATCCGCCCTCATTCTTCTAAACTCCAATGAGTACAGGCCCAGAGACATCAAACACTCCTCATACAATGAGATGACGCCCACATTCTTCTAAACTCCAGTGAGTACAGGCCCAGAGACATCAAACACTCCTCATACAATGAGATCCCCCCTCATTCTTCTAAACTCCAGTGACTACTGGCCCAGGGACATCAAACACTGCTCATACAATGAGATACCCCCCATTCTTCAAAACTCCACAGAGTACAGGCCCAGAAACATCAAACACTCCTCACACAATGAGATCCCCCCTCATTTTTCTAAACTCCAGTGAGTACAGGCCCAGAGACATCAAGATCTCCTCAAACACTGAGATCCACCCTCATTCTTCTAAACTCCAGAGGGTATAGGCCCAAAGATGTCTAACAGTCTTCATACAATGAGATCCCCATCACTCTTCTAAACTCAAGTCAGTACAGGCCCAGAGACAACAAACACTCCTCATACAATGGGATCCACCCCAATTCTTCTAAACTCCAGTGAGTACAGGCCCAGGGACATCAAACACTGCTCATACAATGAGATACCCCCCATTCTTCAAAACTCCACAGAGTACAGGCCCAGAGACGTCAAACACTCCTCATACAATGGGATCCACCCCAATTCTTCTAAACTCCAGTGAGTAAAGGCCCAGAGACATCAAGCACTCCTGATACAGTGCGATCCCCCCTCATTCTTCTAAACTCCAGTGAGTACAGGACCTGAGAAATCAAACACTCCTCATACAATGAGATCAACCCTCATTCTTTAACACTCCACTGAGTACAGGCCCAGAGACATCAAACACTCCTCATACAATGGGATCCACCCCAATTCTTCTAAGCTCCAGTGAGTAAAGGCCCAGAGACATCAAACACTCCTCATACAGTGAGATCCCCCCTCATTCTTCTAAACTCCAGTGAGTACAGGCCCAGAGACATCAAACACTCCTTATACAATGAGATCCCCCTCATTCTTCTAAACTCCAGTGAGTACAGGCCCAGAGAAATCAAACACTCCTCATACAATGAGATCCCCCTCATTCTTCTAAACTCCAGTGAGTACAGGCCCAGAGACATCAAACACTCCTCATACAATGAGATGCCCCCACATTCTTCTAAACTCCAGTGAGTACAGGCCCAGAAACATCAAACACTCCTCACACAATGAGATCCCCCCTCATTTTTCTAAACTCCAGTGAGTACAGGCCCAGAGATATCAAGATCTCCTCAAACACTGAGATCCACCCTCATTCTTCTAAACTCCAGAGGGTACAGGCCCAAAGATGTCAAACAGTCTTCATACAATGAGATCCCCCTCACTCTTCTAAACTCAAGTCAGCACAGGCCCAGAGACAACAAACACTCCTCATACAATGAGATCCATCCTCATTCTTCTAAACTCCAGTGAGTACAGGCCCAGAGACATCAAACACTCCTCATACAATGAGATTCCCCCCTTCATACTTCTAAACTCCAGTGAGTACAGGCCCAGAAACATCAAACACTCCTCATACAATGAGATCCCCCTCATTCCCCTAAACTCCAGTGAGTACAGGCCCAGAGACATCAAATACTCCTCATACAATGAGATCCGCCCTCATTCTTCTAAACTCCAGTGAGTACAGGCCCAGAGACATCAAACACTCCTCATACAATGAGATGCCCCCACATTCTTCTAAACTCCAGTGAGTACCGGCCCAGAAACATCAAACACTCCTCACACAATGAGTTCCCCTCATTCTTCTAAACTCCAGTGAGTACAGGCCCAGAGACATCAAACACTCCTCATACAATGAGATGCCCCCACATTCTTCTAAACTCCAGTGAGTACAGGCCCAGAAACATCAAACACTCCTCACACAATGAGATCCCCCCTCATTTTTCTAAACTCCAGTGAGTACAGGCCCAGAGACATCAAGATCTCCTCAAACACTGAGATCCACCCTCATTCTTCTAAACTCCAGAGGGTATAGGCCCAAAGATGTCTAACAGTCTTCATACAATGAGATCCCCATCACTCTTCTAAACTCAAGTCAGTACAGGCCCAGAGACAACAAACACTCCTCATACAATGGGATCCACCCCAATTCTTCTAAACTCCAGTGAGTACAGGCCCAGGGACATCAAACACTGCTCATACAATGAGATACCCCCCATTCTTCAAAACTCCACAGAGTACAGGCCCAGAGACGTCAAACACTCCTCATACAATGGGATCCACCCCAATTCTTCTAAACTCCAGTGAGTAAAGGCCCAGAGACATCAAGCACTCCTGATACAGTGCGATCCCCCCTCATTCTTCTAAACTCCAGTGAGTACAGGACCTGAGAAATCAAACACTCCTCATACAATGGGATCCACCCCAATTCTTCTAAGCTCCAGTGAGTAAAGGCCCAGAGACATCAAACACTCCTCATACAGTGAGATCCCCCCTCATTCTTCTAAACTCCAGTGAGTACAGGCCCAGAGACATCAAACACTCCTTATACAATGAGATCCCCCTCATTCTTCTAAACTCCAGTGAGTACAGGCCCAGAGAAATCAAACACTCCTCATACAATGAGATCCCCCTCATTCTTCTAAACTCCAGTGAGTACAGGCCCAGAGACGTCAAATACTCCTCATACAATGAGATCCGCCCTCATTCTTCTAAACTCCAATGAGTACAGGCCCAGAGACATCAAACACTCCTCATACAATGAGATGCCCCCACATTCTTCTAAACTCCAGTGAGTACAGGCCCAGAGACATCAAACACTCCTCATACAATGAGATCCCCCCTCATTCTTCTAAACTCCAGTGACTACTGGCCCAGGGACATCAAACACTGCTCATACAATGAGATCACCCCTCATTCTTTAAAACTCCACTGAGTACAGGCCCAGAGACATCAAACACTCCTCATACAATGGGATCCACCCCAAT
The DNA here is from genome assembly GCF_030144855.1 of Hypanus sabinus. Taxonomy (NCBI): domain Eukaryota; kingdom Metazoa; phylum Chordata; class Chondrichthyes; order Myliobatiformes; family Dasyatidae; genus Hypanus; species Hypanus sabinus. The sequence goes on from NW_026781657.1 coordinate 168,394, forward strand.
TCTTCTAAACCCCAGTGAGTAAAGGCCCAGAGACATCAAGCACTCCTGATACAGTGCGATCCCCCCTCATTCTTCTAAACTCCAGTGAGTACAGGCCCAGAGAAATCAAACACTCCTCATACAATGAGATCACCTCTCATTCTTTAAAACTCCACTGAGTACTGGCCCAGAGACATCAAACACTCCTCATACAATGGGATCCACCCCAATTCTTCTAAGCTCCAGTGAGTAAAGGAGCAGAGACATCAAACACTCCTCATACAGTGAGTTCCCCCCTCATTCTTCTAAACTCCAGTGAGTACAGGCCCAGAAACATCAAACACTCCTCATACAATGAGATCCCCCTCATTCCTCTAAACTCCAGTGAGTACAGGCCCAGAGACATCAAATACTCCTCATACAATGAGATCCGCCCTCATTCTTCTAAACTCCAGTGAGTACAGGCCCAGAGACATCAAACACTCCTCATACAATGAGATGCCCCCACATTCTTCTAAACTCCAGTGTGTACAGGCCCAGAAACATTAAACACTCCTCACACAATGAGTTCCCCTCATTCTTCTAAACTCCAGTGAGTACAGGCCCAGAGACATCAAACTCTCCTCATACAATGGGATCCCCCCCAATTCTTCTAAGCTCCAGTGAGTAAAGGCCCAGAGACATCAAACACTCCTCATACAGTGAGATCCCCCCTCATTCTTCTAAACTCCAGTGAGTACAGGCCCAGAGACATCAAACACTCCTTATACAATGAGATCCCCCTCATTCTTCTAAACTCCAGTGAGTACAGGCCCAGAGAAATCAAACACTCCTCATACAATGAGATCCCCCTCATTCTTCTAAACTCCAGTGAGTACAGGCCCAGAGACGTCAAATACTCCTCATACAATGAGATCCGCCCTCATTCTTCTAAACTCCAGTGAGTACAGGCGCAGAGACATCAAACACTCCTCATACAATGAGATGCCCCCACATTCTTCTAAACTCCAGTGAGTACAGGCCCAGAGACATCAAACACTCCTCATACAATGAGATTTCCCCCCTCATTCTTCTAAACTCCAGTGAGTACAGGCCCAGAAACATCAAACACTCCTCATACAATGAGATCCCCCTCATTCCTCTAAACTCCAGTGAGTACAGGCCCAGAGACATCAAATACTCCTCATACAATGAGATACGCCCTCATTCTTCTAAACTCCAGTGAGTACAGGCCCAGAGACATCAAACACTCCTCATACAATGAGATGCCCCCACATTCTTCTAAACTCCAGTGAGTACAGGCCCAGAAACATCAAACACTCCTCACACAATGAGTTCCCCTCATTCTTCTAAATTCCAGTGAGTACAGGCCCAGAGACATCAAACACTCCTCATACAATGAGATGCCCCCACATTCTTCTAAACTCCAGTGAGTACAGGCCCAGAAACATCAAACACTCCTCACACAATGAGATCCCCCCTCATTTTTCTAAACTCCAGTGAGTACAGGCCCAGAGACATCAAGATCTCCTCAAACACTGAGATCCACCCTCATTCTTCTAAACTCCAGAGGGAACAGGCCCAAAGATGTCAAACAGTCTTCATACAATGAGATCCCCCTCACTCTTCTAAACTCAAGTCAGTACAGGCCCAGAGACAACAAACACTCCTCATACAATGAGATCCATCCTCATTCTTCTAATCTCCAGTGAGTACAGGCCCAGAGACATCAAACACTCCTCATACAATGAGATTCCCCCCTTCATACTTCTAAACTCCAGTGAGTACAGGCCCAGAAACATCAAACACTCCTCATACAATGAGATCCCCCTCATTCCTCTAAACTCCAGTGAGTACAGGCCCAGAGACATCAAATACTCCTCATACAATGAGATCCGCCCTCATTCTTCTAAACTCCAGTGAGTACAGGCCCAGAGACATCAAACACTCCTCATACAATGAGATGCCCCCACATTCTTCTAAACTCCAGTGAGTACCGGCCCAGAAACATCAAACACTCCTCACACAATGAGTTCCCCTCATTCTTCTAAACTCCAGTGAGTACAGGCCCAGAGACATCAAACACTCCTCATACAATGAGATGCCCCCACATTCTTCTAAACTCCAGTGAGTACAGGCCCAGAAACATCAAACACTCCTCATACAATGGGATCCACCCCAATTCTTCTAAGCTCCAGTGAGTAAAGGCCCAGAGACATCAAACACTCCTCATGCAATGAGATCACCCCTCATTCTTTAAAACTCCACTGAGTACAGGCCCAGAGACATCAAACACTCCTCATACAATGGGATCCACCCCAATTCTTCTAAGCTCCAGTGAGTAAAGGCCCAGAGACATCAAACACTCCTCATACAGTGAGATCCCCCCTCATTCTTCTAAACTCCAGTGAGTACAGGCCCAGAGACATCAAACACTCCTTATACAATGAGATCCCCCTCATTCTTCTAAACTCCAGTGAGTACAGGCCCAGAGAAATCAAACACTCCTCATACAATGAGATCCCCCTCATTCTTCTAAACTCCAGTGAGTACAGGCCCAGAGACGTCAAATACTCCTCATACAATGAGATCCGCCCTCATTCTTCTAAACTCCAGTGAGTACAGGCGCAGAGACATCAAACACTCCTCATACAATGAGATGCCCCCACATTCTTCTAAACTCCAGTGAGTACAGGCCCAGAGACATCAAACACTCCTAATACAATGAGATTTCCCCCCTCATTCTTCTAAACTCCAGTGAGTACAGGCCCAGAAACATCAAACACTCCTCATACAATGAGATCCCCCTCATTCTTCTAAACTCCAGTGAGTACAGGCCCAGAGACATCAAATACTCCTCATACAATGAGATCCGCCCTCATTCTTCTAAACTCCAGTGAGTACAGGCCCAGAGACATCAAATACTCCTCATACAATGAGATCCGCCCTCATTCTTCTAAACTCCAGTGAGTACAGGCCCAGAGACATCAAACACTCCTCATACAATGAGTTGCCCCCACATTCTTCTAAACTCCAGTGAGTACAGGCCCAGAAACATCAAACACTCCTCACACAATGAGTTCCCCTCATTCTTCTAAACTCCAGTGAGTACAGGCGCAGAGACATCAAACACTCCTCATACAATGAGATGCCCCCACATTCTTCTAAACTCCAGTGAGTACAGGCCCAGAGACATCAAACACTCCTCATACAATGAGATTTCCCCCCTCATTCTTCTAAACTCCAGTGAGTACAGGCCCAGAAACATCAAACACTCCTCATACAATGAGATCCCCCTCATTCCTCTAAACTCCAGTGAGTACAGGCCCAGAGACATCAAATACTCCTCATACAATGAGATCCGCCCTCATTCTTCTAAACTCCAGTGAGTACAGGCCCAGAGACATCAAACACTCCTCATACAATGAGATGCCCCCACATTCTTCTAAACTCCAGTGAGTACAGGCCCAGAAACATCAAACACTCCTCACACAATGAGTTCCCCTCATTCTTCTAAACTCCAGTGAGTACAGGCCCAGAGACATCAAACACTCCTCATACAATGAGATGCCCCCACATTCTTCTAAACTCCAGTGAGTACAGGCCCAGAAACATCAAACACTCCTCACACAATGAGATCCCCCCTCATTTTTCTATACTCCAGTGAGTACAGGCCCAGAGACATCAAGATCTCCTCAAACACTGAGATCCACCCTCATTCTTCTAAACTCCAGAGGGTACAGGCCCAAAGATGTCAAACAGTCTTCATACAATGAGATCCCCCTCACTCTTCTAAACTCAAGTCAGTACAGGCCCAGAGACAACAAACACTCCTCATACAATGAGATCCATCCTCATTCTTCTAAACTCCAGTGAGTACAGGCCCAGAGACATCAAACACTCCTCATACAATGAGATTCCCCCCTTCATACTTCTAAACTCCAGTGAGTACAGGCCCAGAAACATCAAACACTCCTCATACAATGAGATCCCCCTCATTCCTCTAAACTCCAGTGAGTACAGGCCCAGAGACATCAAATACTCCTCATACAATGAGATCCGCCCTCATTCTTCTAAACTCCAGTGAGTACAGGCCCAGAGACATCAAACACTCCTCATACAATGAGATGCCCCCACATTCTTCTAAACTCCAGTGAGTACCGGCCCAGAAACATCAAACACTCCTCAGACAATGAGTTCCCCTCATTCTTCTAAACTCCAGTGAGTACAGGCCCAGAGACATCAAACACTCCTCATACAATGAGATGCCCCCACATTCTTCTAAACTCCAGTGAGTACAGGCCCAGAAACATCAAACACTCCTCATACAATGGGATCCACCCCAATTCTTCTAAGCTCCAGTGAGTAAAGGCCCAGAGACATCAAACACTCCTCATACAATGAGATCACCCCTCATTCTTTAAAACTCCACTGAGTACAGGCCCAGAGACATCAAACACTCCTCATACAATGGGATCCACCCCAATTCTTCTAAGCTCCAGTGAGTAAAGGCCCAGAGACATCAAGCACTCCTCATACAGTGAGATCCCCCCTCATTCTTCTAAACTCCAGTGAGTACAGGCCCAGAGACATCAAACACTCCTTATACAATGAGATCCCCCTCATTCTTCTAAACTCCAGTGAGTACAGGCCCAGAGAAATCAAACACTCCTCATACAATGAGATCCCCCTCATTCTTCTAAACTCCAGTGAGTACAGGCCCAGAGACATCAAACACTCCTCATACAATGAGATTCCCCCCTTCATACTTCTAAACTCCAGTGAGTACAGGCCCAGAAACATCAAACACTCCTCATACAATGAGATCCCGCTCATTCCTCTAAACTCCAGTGAGTACAGGCCCAGAAAACATCAAACACTCCCTCACACAATGAGATCCCCCCTCATTTTTCTAAACTCCAGTGAGTACAGGCCCAGAGACATCAAGCACTCCTCAAACACTGAGATCCACCCTCATTCTTCTAAACTCCAGTGAGTACAGGCCCAGAGACATCAAACACTCCTTATACAATGAGATCCCCCTCATTCTTCTAAACTCCAGTGAGTACAGGCCCAGAGAAATCAAACACTCCTCATACAATGAGATCCCCCTCATTCTTCTAAACTCCTGTGAGTACAGGCCCAGAGACGTCAAATACTCCTCATACAATGTGATCCGCCCTCATTCTTCTAAACTCCAGTGAGTACAGGCCCAGAGACATCAAACACTCCTCATACAATGAGATGCCCCACATTCTTCTAAACTCCAGTGAGTACAGGCCCAGAGACATCAAACACTCCTCATACAATGAGATCCCCCCTCATTCTTCTAAACTCCAGTGAGTACAGGCCCAGAGACATCAAACACTCCTTATACAATGAGATCCCCCTCATTCTTCTAAACTCCAGTGAGTACAGGCCCAGAGAAATCAAACACTCCTCATACAATGAGATCCCCCTCATTCTTCTAAACTCCAGTGAGTACAGGCCCAGAGACGTCAAATACTCCTCATACAATGAGATCCGCCCTCATTCTTCTAAACTCCAGTGAGTACAGGCGCAGAGACATCAACCACTCCTCATACAATGAGATGCCCCCACATTCTTCTAAACTCCAGTGAGTACAGGCCCAGAGACATCAAACACTCCTTAATACAATGAGATTTCCCCCCCTCATTCTTCTAAACTCCAGTGAGTACAGGCCCAGAAACATCAAACACTCCTCATACAATGAGATCACCCTCATTCCTCTAAACTCCAGTGAGTACAGGCCCAGAGACATCAAATACTCCTCATACAATGAGATCCGCCCTCATTCTTCTAAACTCCAGTGAGTACAGGCCCAGAGACATCAAACACTCCTCATACAATGAGATGCCCCCACATTCTTCTAAACTCCCAGTGAGTACAGGCCCAGAAACATCAAACACTCCTCACACAATGAGTTCCCCTCATTCTTCTAAACTCCAGTGAGTACAGGCCCAGAGACATCAAACACTCCTCATACAATGAGATGCCCCCACATTCTTCTAAACTCCAGTGAGTACAGGCCCAGAAACATCAAACACTCCGCACACAATGAGATCCCCCCTCATTTTTCTAAACTCCAGTGAGTACAGGCCCAGAGACATCAAGATCTCCTCAAACACTGAGATCCACCCTCATTCTTCTAAACTACAGAGGGTACAGGCCCAAAGATGTCAAACAGTCTTCATACAATGAGATCCCCCTCACTCTTCTAAACTCAAGTCAGTACAGGCCCAGAGACAACAAACACTCCTCATACAATGAGATCCATCCTCATTCTTCTAAACTCCAGTGAGTACAGGCCCAGAGACATCAAACACTCCTCATACAATGAGATTCCCCCCTTCATACTTCTAAACTCCAGTGAGTACAGGCCCCAGAAACATCAAACACTCCTCATACAATGAGATCCCCCTCATTCCTCTAAACTCCAGTGAGTACAGGCCCAGAGACATCAAATACTCCTCATACAATGAGATCCGCCCTCATTCTTCTAAACTCCAGTGAGTACAGGCCCAGAGACATCAAACACTCCTCATACAATGAGATGCCCCACATTCTTCTAAACTCCAGTGAGTACCGGCCCAGAAACATCAAACACTCCTCACACAATGAGTTCCCCTCATTCTTCTAAACTCCAGTGAGTACAGGCCCAGAGACATCAAACACTCCTCATACAATGAGATGCCCCCACATTCTTCTAAACTCCAGTGAGTACAGGCCCAGAAAACATCAAACACTCCTCATACAATGAGATCCCCCCTCATTCTTCTAAACTCCAGTGAGTACAGGCCAGAGACATCAAACACTCCTTATACAATGAGATCCCCCTCATTCTTCTAAACTCCAGTGAGTACAGGCCCAGAGAAATCAAACACTCCTCATACAATGAGATCCCCCTCATTCTTCTAAACTCCAGTGAGTACAGGCCAGAGACGTCAAATACTCCTCATACAATGAGATCCGCCCTCATTCTTCTAAACTCCAGTGAGTACAGGCGCAGAGACATCAACCACTCCTCATACAATGAGATGCCCCCACATTCTTCTAAACTCCAGTGAGTACAGGCCCAGAGACATCAAACACTCCTAATACAATGAGATTTCCCCCCTCATTCTTCTAAACTCCAGTGAGTACAGGCCCAGAAACATCAAACACTCCTCATACAATGAGATCACCCTCATTCCTCTAAACTCCAGTGAGTACAGGCCCAGAGACATCAAATACTCCTCATACAATGAGATCCGCCCTCATTCTTCTAACTCCAGTGAGTACAGGCCCAGAGACATCAAACACTCCTCATACAATGAGATGCCCCCACATTCTTCTAAACTCCAGTGAGTACAGGCCCAGAAACATCAAACACTCCTCACACAATGAGTTCCCCTCATTCTTCTAAACTCCAGTGAGTACAGGCCCAGAGACATCAAACACTCCTCATACAATGAGATGCCCCCACATTCTTCTAAACTCAGTGAGTACAGGCCCAGAAACATCAAACACTCCGCACACAATGAGATCCCCCCTCATTTTTCTAAACTCCAGTGAGTACAGGCCCAGAGACATCAAGATCTCCTCAAACACTGAGATCCACCCTCATTCTTCTAAACTACAGAGGGTACAGGCCCAAAGATGTCAAACAGTCTTCATACAATGAGATCCCCCTCACTCTTCTAAACTCAAGTCAGTACAGGCCCAGAGACAACAAACACTCCTCATACAATGAGATCCATCCTCATTCTTCTAAACTCCAGTGAGTACAGGCCCAGAGACATCAAACACTCCTCATACAATGAGATTCCCCCCTTCATACTTCTAAACTCCAGTGAGTACAGGCCCAGAAACATCAAACACTCCTCATACAATGAGATCCCCCTCATTCCTCTAAACTCCAGTGAGTACAGGCCCAGAGACATCAAATACTCCTCATACAATGAGATCCGCCCTCATTCTTCTAAACTCCAGTGAGTACAGGCCCAGAGACATCAAACACTCCTCATACAATGAGATGCCCCCACATTCTTCTAAACTCCAGTGAGTACCGGCCCAGAAACATCAAACACTCCTCACACAATGAGTTCCCCTCATTCTTCTAAACTCCAGTGAGTACAGGCCCAGAGACATCAAACACTCCTCATACAATGAGATGACCCCACATTCTTCTAAACTCCAGTGAGTACAGGCCCAGAAACATCAAACACTCCTCATACAATGGGATCCACCCCAATTCTTCTAAGCTCCAGTGAGTAAAGGCCAGAGACATCAAACACTCCTCATACAATGAGATCACCCCTCATTCTTTAAAACTCCACTGAGAACAGGCCCAGAGACATCAAACACTCCTCATACAATGGGATCCACCCCAATTCTTCTAAGCTCCAGTGAGTAAAGGCCCAGAGACATCAAACACTCCTCATACAGTGAGATCCCCCCTCATTCTTCTAAACTCCAGTGAGTACAGGCCAGAGACATCAAACACTCCTTATACAATGAGATCCCCCTCATTCTTCTAAACTCCAGTGAGTACAGGCCCAGAGAAATCAAACACTCCTCATACAATGAGATCCCCCTCATTCTTCTAAACTCCAGTGAGTACAGGCCCAGAGACGTCAAATACTCCTCATACAATGAGATCCGCCCTCATTCTTCTAAACTCCAGTGAGTACAGGCGCAGAGACATCAAACACTCCTCATACAATGAGATGCCCCCACATTCTTCTAAACTCCAGTGAGTACAGGCCCAGAGACATCAAACACTCCTAATACAATGAGATTTCCCCCCTCATTCTTCTAAACTCCAGTGAGTACAGGCCCAGAAACATCAAACACTCCTCATACAATGAGAACCCCCTCATTCCTCTAAACTCAGTGAGTACAGGCCCAGAGACATCAAATACTCCTCATACAATGAGATCCGCCTCATTCTTCTAAACTCCAGTGAGTACAGGCCAGAGACATCAAACACTCCTCATACAATGAGATGCCCCCACATTCTTCTAAACTCCAGTGAGTACAGGCCCAGAAACATCAAACACTCCTCACACAATGAGTTCCCCTCATTCTTCTAAACTCCAGTGAGTACAGGCCCAGAGACATCAAACACTCCTCATACAATGAGATGCCCCCACATTCTTCTAAACTCCAGTGAGTACAGGCCCAGAAACATCAAACACTCCTCACACAATGAGATCCCCCCTCATTTTTCTAAACTCCAGTGAGTACAGGCCCAGAGACATCAAGCACTCCTCAAACACTGAGATCCACCCTCATTCTTCTAAACTCAGTGAGTACAGGCCCAGAGACATCAAACACTCCTTATACAATGAGATCCCCCTCATTCTTCTAAACTCCAGTGAGTACAGGCCCAGAGAAATCAAACACTCCTCATACAATGAGATCCCCCTCATTCTTCTAAACTCCAGTGAGTACAGGCCCAGAGACGTCAAATACTCCTCATACAATGAGATCCGCCCTCATTCTTCTAAACTCCAGTGAGTACAGGCCCAGAGACATCAAACACTCCTCATACAATGAGATGCCCCCACATTCTTCAAAACTCCAGTGAGTACAGGCCCAGAGACATCAAACACTCCTCATACAATGAGATCCCCCTCATTCTTCTAAACTCCAGTGACTACTGGCCCAGGGATATCAAACACTGCTCATACAATGAGATACCCCCCATTCTTCAAAACTCCACAGAGTACAGGCCAGAGACGTCAAACTCTCCTCATACAATGGGATCCACCCCAATTCTTCTAAACTCCAGTGAGTAAAGGCCCAGAGACATCAAGCACTCCTGATACAGTGCGATCCCCCCTCATTCTTCTAAACTCCAGTGAGTACAGGCCCAGAGAAATCAAACACTCCTCATACAATGAGATCACCCCTCATTCTTTAAAACTCCACTGAGTACAGGCCCAGAGACAACAAACACTCCTCATACAATAAGATTCCCCCCCTCATTCTTCTAAACTCCAGTGAGTACAGGCCCAGAAACATCAAACACTCCTCATACAATGAGATCCCCCTCATTGCTCTAAACTCCAGTGAGTACAGGCCCAGAGACATCAAATACTCCTCATACAATGAGATCCGCCCTCATTCTTCTAAACTCCAGTGAGTACAGGCCCAGAGACATCAAATACTCCTCATACAATGAGATCCGCCCTCATTCTTCTAAACTCCAGTGAGTACAGGCCCAGAGACATCAAACACTCCTCATACAATGAGATGCCCCCACATTCTTCTAAACTCCAGTGAGTACAGGCCCAGAAACATCAAACACTCCTCACACAATGAGTTCCCCTCATTCTTCTAAACTCCAGTGAGTACAGGCCCAGAGACATCAAACACTCCTCATACAATGAGATGCCCCCACATTCTTCTAAACTCCAGTGAGTACAGGCCCAGAAACATCAAACACTCCTCACACAATGAGATCCCCCCTCATTTTTCTAAACTCCAGTGAGTACAGGCCCAGAGACATCAAGCACTCCTCAAACACTGAGATCCACCCTCATTCTTCTAAACTCCAGTGAGTACAGGCCCAGAGACATCAAACACTCCTTATACAATGAGATCCCCCTCATTCTTCTAAACTCCAGTGAGTACAGGCCCAGAGAAATCAAACACTCCTCATACAATGAGATCCCCCTCATTCTTCTAAACTCCAGTGAGTACAGGCCCAGAGACGTCAAATACTCCTCATACAATGAGATCCGCCCTCATTCTTCTAAACTCCAGTGAGTACAGGCCCAGAGACATCAAACACTCCTCATACAATGAGATGCCCCCACATTCTTCAAAACTCCAGTGAGTACAGGCCCAGAGACATCAAACACTCCTCATACAATGAGATCCCCCCTCATTCTTCTAAACTCCAGTGACTACTGGCCCAGGGATATCAAACACTGCTCATACAATGAGATACCCCCACATTCTTCAAAACTCCACAGAGTACAGGCCCAGAGACGTCAAACTCTCCTCATACAATGGGATCCACCCCAATTCTTCTAAACTCCAGTGAGTAAAGGCCCAGAGACATCAAGCACTCCTGATACAGTGCGATCCCCCCTCATTCTTCTAAACTCCAGTGAGTACAGGCCCAGAGAAATCAAACACTCCTCATACAATGAGATCACCCCTCATTCTTCTAAACTCCAGTGAGTACAGGCCCAGAAACATCAAACACTCCTCACACAATGAGATCCCCCCTCATTTTTCTATACTCCAGTGAGTACAGGCCCAGAGACATCAAGATCTCCTCAAACACTGAGATCCACCCTCATTCTTCTAAACTCCAGAGGGTACAGGCCCAAAGATGTCAAACAGTCTTCATACAATGAGATCCCCCTCACTCTTCTAAACTCAAGTCAGTACAGGCCCAGAGACAACAAACACTCCTCATACAATGAGATCCATCCTCATTCTTCTAAACTCCAGTGAGTACAGGCCCAGAGACATCAAACACTCCTCATACAATGAGATTCCCCCCTTCATACTTCTAAACTCCAGTGAGTACAGGCCCAGAAACATCAAACACTCCTCATACAATGAGATCCCCCTCATTCCTCTAAACTCCAGTGAGTACAGGCCCAGAGACATCAAATACTCCTCATACAATGAGATCCGCCCTCATTCTTCTAAACTCCAGTGAGTACAGGCCCAGAGACATCAAACACTCCTCATACAATGAGATGCCCCCACATTCTTCTAAACTCCAGTGAGTACCGGCCCAGAAACATCAAACACTCCTCAGACAATGAGTTCCCCTCATTCTTCTAAACTCCAGTGAGTACAGGCCCAGAGACATCAAACACTCCTCATACAATGAGATGCCCCCACATTCTTCTAAACTCCAGTGAGTACAGGCCCAGAAACATCAAACACTCCTCATACAATGGGATCCACCCCAATTCTTCTAAGCTCCAGTGAGTAAAGGCCCAGAGACATCAAACACTCCTCATACAATGAGATCACCCCTCATTCTTTAAAACTCCACTGAGTACAGGCCCAGAGACATCAAACACTCCTCATACAATGGGATCCACCCCAATTCTTCTAAGCTCCAGTGAGTAAAGGCCCAGAGACATCAAGCACTCCTCATACAGTGAGATCCCCCCTCATTCTTCTAAACTCCAGTGAGTACAGGCCCAGAGACATCAAACACTCCTTATACAATGAGATCCCCCTCATTCTTCTAAACTCCAGTGAGTACAGGCCCAGAGAAATCAAACACTCCTCATACAATGAGATCCCCCTCATTCTTCTAAACTCCAGTGAGTACAGGCCCAGAGACATCAAACACTCCTCATACAATGAGATTCCCCCCTTCATACTTCTAAACTCCAGTGAGTACAGGCCCAGAAACATCAAACACTCCTCATACAATGAGATCCCGCTCATTCCTCTAAACTCCAGTGAGTACAGGCCCAGCAACATCAAACACTCCTCACACAATGAGATCCCCCCTCATTTTTCTAAACTCCAGTGAGTACAGGCCCAGAGACATCAAGCACTCCTCAAACACTGAGATCCACCCTCATTCTTCTAAACTCCAGTGAGTACAGGCCCAGAGACATCAAACACTCCTTATACAATGAGATCCCCCTCATTCTTCTAAACTCCAGTGAGTACAGGCCCAGAGAAATCAAACACTCCTCATACAATGAGATCCCTCTCATTCTTCTAAACTCCAGTGAGTACAGGCCCAGAGACGTCAAATACTCCTCATACAATGTGATCCGCCCTCATTCTTCTAAACTCCAGTGAGTACAGGCCCAGAGACATCAAACACTCCTCATACAATGAGATGCCCCCACATTCTTCTAAACTCCAGTGAGTACAGGCCCAGAGACATCAAACACTCCTCATACAATGAGATCCCCCCTCATTCTTCTAAACTCCAGTGAGTACAGGCCCAGAGACATCAAACACTCCTTATACAATGAGATCCCCCTCATTCTTCTAAACTCCAGTGAGTACAGGCCCAGAGAAATCAAACACTCCTCATACAATGAGATCCCCCTCATTCTTCTAAACTCCAGTGAGTACAGGCCCAGAGACGTCAAATACTCCTCATACAATGAGATCCGCCCTCATTCTTCTAAACTCCAGTGAGTACAGGCGCAGAGACATCAACCACTCCTCATACAATGAGATGCCCCCACATTCTTCTAAACTCCAGTGAGTACAGGCCCAGAGACATCAAACACTCCTAATACAATGAGATTTCCCCCCTCATTCTTCTAAACTCCAGTGAGTACAGGCCCAGAAACATCAAACACTCCTCATACAATGAGATCACCCTCATTCCTCTAAACTCCAGTGAGTACAGGCCCAGAGACATCAAATACTCCTCATACAATGAGATCCGCCCTCATTCTTCTAAACTCCAGTGAGTACAGGCCCAGAGACATCAAACACTCCTCATACAATGAGATGCCCCCACATTCTTCTAAACTCCAGTGAGTACAGGCCCAGAAACATCAAACACTCCTCACACAATGAGTTCCCCTCATTCTTCTAAACTCCAGTGAGTACAGGCCCAGAGACATCAAACACTCCTCATACAATGAGATGCCCCCACATTCTTCTAAACTCCAGTGAGTACAGGCCCAGAAACATCAAACACTCCGCACACAATGAGATCCCCCCCTCATTTTTCTAAACTCCAGTGAGTACAGGCCCAGAGACATCAAGATCTCCTCAAACACTGAGATCCACCCTCATTCTTCTAAACTACAGAGGGTACAGGCCCAAAGATGTCAAACAGTCTTCATACAATGAGATCCCCCTCACTCTTCTAAACTCAAGTCAGTACAGGCCCAGAGACAACAAACACTCCTCATACAATGAGATCCATCCTCATTCTTCTAAACTCCAGTGAGTACAGGCCCAGAGACATCAAACACTCCTCATACAATGAGATTCCCCCCTTCATACTTCTAAACTCCAGTGAGTACAGGCCCAGAAACATCAAACACTCCTCATACAATGAGATCCCCCTCATTCCTCTAAACTCCAGTGAGTACAGGCCCAGAGACATCAAATACTCCTCATACAATGAGATCCGCCCTCATTCTTCTAAACTCCAGTGAGTACAGGCCCAGAGACATCAAACACTCCTCATACAATGAGATGCCCCCACATTCTTCTAAACTCCAGTGAGTACCGGCCCAGAAACATCAAACACTCCTCACACAATGAGTTCCCCTCATTCTTCTAAACTGCAGTGAGTACAGGCCCAGAGACATCAAACACTCCTCATACAATGAGATGCCCCCACATTCTTCTAAACTCCAGTGAGTACAGGCCCAGAAACATCAAACACTCCTCATACAATGGGATCCACCCCAATTCTTCTAAGCTCCAGTGAGTAAAGGCCCAGAGACATCAAACACTCCTCATACAATGAGATCACCCCTCATTCTTTAAAACTCCACTGAGAACAGGCCCAGAGACATCAAACACTCCTCATACAATGGGATCCACCCCAATTCTTCTAAGCTCCAGTGAGTAAAGGCCCAGAGACATCAAACACTCCTCATACAGTGAGATCCCCCCTCATTCTTCTAAACTCCAGTGAGTACAGGCCCAGAGACATCAAACACTCCTTATACAATGAGATCCCCCTCATTCTTCTAAACTCCAGTGAGTACAGGCCCAGAGAAATCAAACACTCCTCATACAATGAGATCCCCCTCATTCTTCTAAACTCCAGTGAGTACAGGCCCAGAGACGTCAAATACTCCTCATACAATGAGATCCGCCCTCATTCTTCTAAACTCCAGTGAGTACAGGCGCAGAGACATCAAACACTCCTCATACAATGAGATGCCCCCACATTCTTCTAAACTCCAGTGAGTACAGGCCCAGAGACATCAAACACTCCTAATACAATGAGATTTCCCCCCTCATTCTTCTAAACTCCAGTGAGTACAGGCCCAGAAACATCAAACACTCCTCATACAATGAGATCCCCCTCATTCCTCTAAACTCCAGTGAGTACAGGCCCAGAGACATCAAATACTCCTCATACAATGAGATCCGCCCTCATTCTTCTAAACTCCAGTGAGTACAGGCCCAGAGACATCAAACACTCCTCATACAATGAGATGCCCCCACATTCTTCTAAACTCCAGTGAGTACAGGCCCAGAAACATCAAACACTCCTCACACAATGAGTTCCCCTCATTCTTCTAAACTCCAGTGAGTACAGGCCCAGAGACATCAAACACTCCTCATACAATGAGATGCCCCCACATTCTTCTAAACTCCAGTGAGTACAGGCCCAGAAACATCAAACACTCCTCACACAATGAGATCCCCCCTCATTTTTCTAAACTCCAGTGAGTACAGGCCCAGAGACATCAAGCACTCCTCAAACACTGAGATCCACCCTCATTCTTCTAAACTCCAGTGAGTACAGGCCCAGAGACATCAAACACTCCTTATACAATGAGATCCCCCTCATTCTTCTAAACTCCAGTGAGTACAGGCCCAGAGAAATCAAACACTCCTCATACAATGAGATCCCCCTCATTCTTCTAAACTCCAGTGAGTACAGGCCCAGAGACGTCAAATACTCCTCATACAATGAGATCCGCCCTCATTCTTCTAAACTCCAGTGAGTACAGGCCCAGAGACATCAAACACTCCTCATACAATGAGATGCCCCCACATTCTTCAAAACTCCAGTGAGTACAGGCCCAGAGACATCAAACACTCCTCATACAATGAGATCCCCCCTCATTCTTCTAAACTCCAGTGACTACTGGCCCAGGGATATCAAACACTGCTCATACAATGAGATACCCCCCATTCTTCAAAACTCCACAGAGTACAGGCCCAGAGACGTCAAACTCTCCTCATACAATGGGATCCACCCCAATTCTTCTAAACTCCAGTGAGTAAAGGCCCAGAGACATCAAGCACTCCTGATACAGTGCGATCCCCCCTCATTCTTCTAAACTCCAGTGAGTACAGGCCCAGAGAAATCAAACACTCCTCATACAATGAGATCACCCCTCATTCTTTAAAACTCCACTGAGTACAGGCCCAGAGACAACAAACACTCCTCATACAATAAGATTCCCCCCCTCATTCTTCTAAACTCCAGTGAGTACAGGCCCAGAAACATCAAACACTCCTCATACAATGAGATCCCCCTCATTCCTCTAAACTCCAGTGAGTACAGGCCCAGAGACATCAAATACTCCTCATACAATGAGATCCGCCCTCATTCTTCTAAACTCCAGTGAGTACAGGCCCAGAGACATCAAACACTCCTCATACAATGAGATGCCCCCACATTCTTCTAAACTCCAGTGAGTACAGGCCCAGAAACATCAAACACTCCTCATACAATGAGATCCCCCTCATTCCTCTAAACTCCAGTGAGTACAGGCCCAGAGACATCAAATACTCCTCATACAATGAGATCCGCCCTCATTCTTCTAAACTCCAGTGAGTACAGGCCCAGAGACATCAAACACTCCTCATACAATGAGATGCCCCCACATTCTTCTAAACTCCAGTGAGTACCGGCCCAGAAACATCAAACACTCCTCACACAATGAGTTCCCCTCATTCTTCTAAACTCCAGTGAGTACAGGCCCAGAGACATCAAACACTCCTCATACAATGAGATGCCCCCACATTCTTCTAAACTCCAGTGAGTACAGGCCCAGAAACATCAAACACTCCTCATACAATGGGATCCACCCCAATTCTTCTAAGCTCCAGTGAGTAAAGGCCCAGAGACATCAAACACTCCTCATACAATGAGATCACCCCTCATTCTTTAAAACTCCACTGAGAACAGGCCCAGAGACATCAAACACTCCTCATACAATGGGATCCACCCCAATTCTTCTAAGCTCCAGTGAGTAAAGGCCCAGAGACATCAAACACTCCTCATACAGTGAGATCCCCCCTCATTCTTCTAAACTCCAGTGAGTACAGGCCCAGAGACATCAAACACTCCTTATACAATGAGATCCCCCTCATTCTTCTAAACTCCAGTGAGTACAGGCCCAGAGAAATCAAACACTCCTCATACAATGAGATCCCCCTCATTCTTCTAAACTCCAGTGAGTACAGGCCCAGAGACGTCAAATACTCCTCATACAATGAGATCCGCCCTCATTCTTCTAAACTCCAGTGAGTACAGGCGCAGAGACATCAAACACTCCTCATACAATGAGATGCCCCCACATTCTTCTAAACTCCAGTGAGTACAGGCCCAGAGACATCAAACACTCCTAATACAATGAGATTTCCCCCCTCATTCTTCTAAACTCCAGTGAGTACAGGCCCAGAAACATCAAACACTCCTCATACAATGAGATCCCCCTCATTCCTCTAAACTCCAGTGAGTACAGGCCCAGAGACATCAAATACTCCTCATACAATGAGATCCGCCCTCATTCTTCTAAACTCCAGTGAGTACAGGCCCAGAGACATCAAACACTCCTCATACAATGAGATGCCCCCACATTCTTCTAAACTCCAGTGAGTACAGGCCCAGAAACATCAAACACTCCTCACACAATGAGTTCCCCTCATTCTTCTAAACTCCAGTGAGTACAGGCCCAGAGACATCAAACACTCCTCATACAATGAGATGCCCCCACATTCTTCTAAACTCCAGTGAGTACAGGCCCAGAAACATCAAACACTCCTCACACAATGAGATCCCCCCTCATTTTTCTAAACTCCAGTGAGTACAGGCCCAGAGACATCAAGCACTCCTCAAACACTGAGATCCACCCTCATTCTTCTAAACTCCAGTGAGTACAGGCCCAGAGACATCAAACACTCCTTATACAATGAGATCCCCCTCATTCTTCTAAACTCCAGTGAGTACAGGCCCAGAGAAATCAAACACTCCTCATACAATGAGATCCCCCTCATTCTTCTAAACTCCAGTGAGTACAGGCCCAGAGACGTCAAATACTCCTCATACAATGAGATCCGCCCTCATTCTTCTAAACTCCAGTGAGTACAGGCCCAGAGACATCAAACACTCCTCATACAATGAGATGCCCCCACATTCTTCAAAACTCCAGTGAGTACAGGCCCAGAGACATCAAACACTCCTCATACAATGAGATCCCCCCTCATTCTTCTAAACTCCAGTGACTACTGGCCCAGGGATATCAAACACTGCTCATACAATGAGATACCCCCCATTCTTCAAAACTCCACAGAGTACAGGCCCAGAGACGTCAAACTCTCCTCATACAATGGGATCCACCCCAATTCTTCTAAACTCCAGTGAGTAAAGGCCCAGAGACATCAAGCACTCCTGATACAGTGCGATCCCCCCTCATTCTTCTAAACTCCAGTGAGTACAGGCCCAGAGAAATCAAACACTCCTCATACAATGAGATCACCCCTCATTCTTTAAAACTCCACTGAGTACAGGCCCAGAGACAACAAACACTCCTCATACAATAAGATTCCCCCCCTCATTCTTCTAAACTCCAGTGAGTACAGGCCCAGAAACATCAAACACTCCTCATACAATGAGATCCCCCTCATTCCTCTAAACTCCAGTGAGTACAGGCCCAGAGACATCAAATACTCCTCATACAATGAGATCCGCCCTCATTCTTCTAAACTCCAGTGAGTACAGGCCCAGAGACATCAAATACTCCTCATACAATGAGATCCGCCCTCATTCTTCTAAACTCCAGTGAGTACAGGCCCAGAGACATCAAACACTCCTCATACAATGAGATGCCCCCACATTCTTCTAAACTCCAGTGAGTACAGGCCCAGAAACATCAAACACTCCTCACACAATGAGTTCCCCTCATTCTTCTAAACTCCAGTGAGTACAGGCCCAGAGACATCAAACACTCCTCATACAATGAGATGCCCCCACATTCTTCTAAACTCCAGTGAGTACAGGCCCAGAAACATCAAACACTCCTCACACAATGAGATCCCCCCTCATTTTTCTAAACTCCAGTGAGTACAGGCCCAGAGACATCAAGCACTCCTCAAACACTGAGATCCACCCTCATTCTTCTAAACTCCAGTGAGTACAGGCCCAGAGACATCAAACACTCCTTATACAATGAGATCCCCCTCATTCTTCTAAACTCCAGTGAGTACAGGCCCAGAGAAATCAAACACTCCTCATACAATGAGATCCCCCTCATTCTTCTAAACTCCAGTGAGTACAGGCCCAGAGACGTCAAATACTCCTCATACAATGAGATCCGCCCTCATTCTTCTAAACTCCAGTGAGTACAGGCCCAGAGACATCAAACACTCCTCATACAATGAGATGCCCCCACATTCTTCAAAACTCCAGTGAGTACAGGCCCAGAGACATCAAACACTCCTCATACAATGAGATCCCCCCTCATTCTTCTAAACTCCAGTGACTACTGGCCCAGGGATATCAAACACTGCTCATACAATGAGATACCCCCCATTCTTCAAAACTCCACAGAGTACAGGCCCAGAGACGTCAAACTCTCCTCATACAATGGGATCCACCCCAATTCTTCTAAACTCCAGTGAGTAAAGGCCCAGAGACATCAAGCACTCCTGATACAGTGCGATCCCCCCTCATTCTTCTAAACTCCAGTGAGTACAGGCCCAGAGAAATCAAACACTCCTCATACAATGAGATCACCCCTCATTCTTTAAAACTCCACTGAGTACAGGCCCAGAGACAACAAACACTCCTCATACAATAAGATTCCCCCCCTCATTCTTCTAAACTCCAGTGAGTACAGGCCCAGAAACATCAAACACTCCTCATACAATGAGATCCCCCTCATTCCTCTAAACTCCAGTGAGTACAGGCCCAGAGACATCAAATACTCCTCATACAATGAGATCCGCCCTCATTCTTCTAAACTCCAGTGAGTACAGGCCCAGAGACATCAAACACTCCTCATACAATGAGATGCCCCCACATTCTTCTAAACTCCAGTGAGTACAGGCCCAGAAACATCAAACACTCCTCACACAATGAGTTCCCCTCATTCTTCTAAACTCCAGTGAGTACAGGCCCAGAGACATCAAACACTCCTCATACAATGAGATGCCCCCACATTCTTCTAAACTCCAGTGAGTACAGGCCCAGAAACATCAAACACTCCTCACACAATGAGATCCCCCCTCATTTTTCTAAACTCCAGTGAGTACAGGCCCAGAGACATCAAGATCTCCTCAAACACTGAGATCCACCCTCATTCTTCTAAACTCCAGAGGGTACAGGCCCAAAGATGTCAAACAGACTTCATACAATGAGATCCCCCTCACTCTTCTAAACTCAAGTCAGTACAGGCCCAGAGACAACAAACACTCCTCATACAATGAGATCCATCCTCATTCTTCTAAACTCCAGTGAGTACAGGCCCAGAGACATCAAACACTCCTCATACCATGAGATTCCCCCCTTCATACTTCTAAACTCCAGTGAGTACAGGCCCAGAAACATCAAACACTCCTCATACAATCAGATCCCCCTCATTCCTCTAAACTCCAGTGGGTACAGGCCCAGAGACATCAAATACTCCTCATACAATGAGATCCGCCCTCATTCTTCTAAACTCCAGTGAGTACAGGCCCAGAGACATCAAACACTCCTCATACAATGAGATGCCCCCACATTCTTCTAAACTCCAGTGAGTACCGGCCCAGAAACATCAAACACTCCTCACACAATGAGTTCCCCTCATTCTTCTAAACTCCAGTGAGTACAGGCCCAGAGACATCAAACACTCCTCATACAATGAGATGCCCCCACATTCTTCTAAACTCCAGTGAGTACAGGCCCAGAAACATCAAACACTCCTCACACAATGAGATCCCCACTCATTTTTCAAAACTCCAGTGAGTACAGGCCCAGAGACATCAAGCACTCCTCAAACACTGAGATCCACCCTCATTCTTCTAAACTCCAGAGGGTACAGGCCCAAAGATGTCAAACAGTCTTCATACAATGAGATCCCCCTCACTCTTCTAAACTCAAGTCAGTACAGGCCCAGAGACAACAAACACTCCTCATACAATGAGATCCCCCCTCATTCTTCTAAACTCCAGTGACTACTGGCCCAGGGACATCAAACACTACTCATACAATGAGATACCCCCCATTCTACAAAACTCCACAGAGTACAGGCACAGAGACATCAAATACTCCTCATACAATGGGATCCATCCCAATTCTTCTAAACTCCAGTGAGTAAAGGCCAAGAGACATCAAACACTCCTCATACAGTAAGATCCCCCCTCATTCTTCTAAACTCCAGTGAGTACAGGCCCAGAGACATCAAACACTCCTTATACAATGAGATCCCCCTCATTCTTCTAAACTGCAGTGAGTACAGGCCCAGAGAAATCAAACACTCCTCATACAATGAGATCCCCCTCATTCTTCTAAACTCCAGTGAGTACAGGCCCAGAGACATCAAACACTCCTCAAACAGTGAGATCCCCCCTCATTCTTCTAAACTCCAGTGAGTACAGGCCCAGAGACATCAAACACTCCTTATACAATGAGATCCCCCTCATTCTTCTAAACTCCAGTGAGTACAGGCCCAGAGAAATCAAACACTCCTCATACAATGAGATCCCCCTCATTCTTCTAGACTCCAGTGAGTACAGGCCCAGAGACGTCAAATACTCCTCATACAATGAGATCCGCCCTCATTCTTCTAAACTCCAGTGAGTACAGGCGCAGAGACATTAAACACTCCTCATACAATGAGATTCCCCCCTTCATACTTCTAAACTCCAGTGAGTACAGGCCCAGAAACATCAAACACTCCTCATACAATGAGATCGCCCTCATTCCTCTAAACTCCAGTGAGTACAGGCCCAGAGACATCAAATACTCCTCATACAATGAGATCCGCCCTCATTCTTCTAAACTCCAGTGAGTACAGGCCCAGAGACATCAAACACTCCTCATACAATGAGATGCCCCCACATTCTTCTAAACTCCAGTGAGTACCGGCCCAGAAACATCAAACACTCCTCACACAATGAGTTCCCCTCATTCTTCTAAACTCCAGTGAGTACAGGCCCAGAGACATCAAACACTCCTCATACAATGAGATGCCCCCACATTCTTCTAAACTCCAGTGAGTACAGGCCCAGAAACATCAAACACTCCTCACACAATGAGATCCCCACTCATTTTTCAAAACTCCAGTGAGTACAGGCCCAGAGACATCAAGCACTCCTCAAACACTGAGATCCACCCTCATTCTTCTAAACTCCAGAGGGTACAGGCCCAAAGATGTCAAACAGTCTTCATACAATGAGATCCCCCTCACTCTTCTAAACTCAAGTCAGTACAGGCCCAGAGACAACAAACACTCCTCATACAATGAGATCCCCCCTCATTCTTCTAAACTCCAGTGACTACTGGCCCAGGGACATCAAACACTACTCATACAATGAGATACCCCCCACTCTACAAAACTCCACAGAGTACAGGCCCAGAGACATCAAATACTCCTCATACAATGGGATCCATCCCAATTCTTCTAAACTCCAGTGAGTAAAGGCCAAGAGACATCAAACACTCCTCATACAGTAAGATCCCCCCTCATTCTTCTAAACTCCAGTGAGTACAGGCGCAGAGACATCAAACACTCCTCATACAGTGAGATCCCCCCTCATTCTTCTAAACTCCAGTGAGTACAGGCCCAGAGACATCAAACACTCCTTATACAATGAGATCCCCCTCATTCTTCTAAACTCCAGTGAGTACAGGCCCAGAGAAATCAAACACTCCTCATACAATGAGATCCCCCTCATTCTTCTAGACTCCAGTGAGTACAGGCCCAGAGACGTCAAATACTCCTCATACAATGAGATCCGCCCTCATTCTTCTAAACTCCAGTGAGTACAGGCGCAGAGACATCAAACACTCCTCATACAATGAGATGCCCCCACATTCTTCTAAACTCCAGTGAGTACAGGCCCAGAGACATCAAACACTCCTCATACAATGAGATTTCCCCCCTCATTCTTCTAAACTCCAGTGAGTACAGGCCCAGAAACATCAAACACTCCTCATACAATGAGATCCCCCTCATTCCTCTAAACTCCAGTGAGTACAGGCCCAGAGACATCAAATACTCCTCATACAATGAGATCCGCCCTCATTCTTCGAAACTCCAGTGAGTACAGGCCCAGAGACATCAAACACTCCTCATACAATGAGATGCCCCCACATTCTTCTAAACTCCAGTGAGTACAGGCCCAGAAACATCAAACACTCCTCACACAATGAGTTCCCCTCATTCTTCTAAACTCCAGTGAGTACAGGCCCAGAGACATCAAACACTCCTCATACAATGAGATGCCCCCACATTCTTCTAAACTCCAGTGAGTACAGGCCCAGAAACATCAAACACTCCTCACACAATGAGATCCCCCCTCATTTTTCTAAACTCCAGTGAGTACAGGCCCAGAGACATCAAGATCTCCTCAAACACTGAGATCCACCCTCATTCTTCTAAACTCCAGAGGGTACAGGCCCAAAGATGTCAAACAGTCTTCATACAATGAGATCTCCCTCACTCTTCTAAACTCAAGTCAGTACAGGCCCAGAGACAACAAACACTCCTCATACAATGAGATCCATCCTCATTCTTCTAAACTCCAGTGAGTACAGGCCCAGAGACATCAAACACTCCTCATGCAATGAGATTCCCCCCTTCATACTTCTAAACTCCAGTGAGTACAGGCCCAGAAACATCAAACACTCCTCATACAATGAGATCCCCCTCATTCCTCTAAACTCCAGTGAGTACAGGCCCAGAGACATCAAACACTCCTCATACAATGAGATGCCCCCACATTCTTCTAAACTCCAGTGAGTACCGGCCCAGAAACATCAAACACTCCTCACACAATGAGTTCCCCTCATTCTTCTAAACTCCAGTGAGTACAGGCCCAGAGACATCAAACACTCCTCATACAATGAGATGCCCCCACATTCTTCTAAACTCCAGTGAGTACAGGCCCAGAAACATCAAACACTCCTTATACAATGAGATCCCCCTCATTCTTCTAAACTCCAGTGAGTACAGGCCCAGAGAAATCAAACACTCCTCATACAATGAGATCCCCCTCATTCTTCTAAACTCCAGTGAGTACAGGCCCAGAGACGTCAAATACTCCTCATACAATGAGATCCGCCCTCATTCTTCTAAACTCCAGTGAGTACAGGCGCAGATACATCAAACACTCCTCATACAATGAGATGCCCCCACATTCTTCTAAACTCTAGTGAGTACAGGCCCAGAGACATCAAACACTCCTCATACAATGAGATTTCCCCCCTCATTATTCTAAACTCCAGTGAGTACAGGCCCAGAAACATCAAACACTCCTCATACAATGAGATCCCCCTCATTGCTCTAAACTCCAGTGAGTACAGGCCCAGAGACATCAAATACTCCTCATACAATGAGATCCGCCCTCATTCTTCTAAACTCCAGTGAGTACAGGCCCAGAGACATCAAACACTCCTCATACAATGAGATGCCCCCACATTCTTCTAAACTCCAGTGAGTACAGGCCCAGAAACATCAAACACTCCTCACACAATGAGTTCCCCTCATTCTTCTAAACTCCAGTGAGTACAGGCCCAGAGACATCAAACACTCCTCATACAATGAGATGCCCCCACATTCTTCTAAACTCCAGTGAGTACAGGCCCAGAAACATCAAACACTCCTCACACAATGAGATCCCCCCTCATTTTTCTAAACTCCAGTGAGTACAGGCCCAGAGACATCAAGCACTCCTCAAACACTGAGATCCACCCTCATTCTTCTAAACTCCAGAGGGTACAGGCCCAAAGATATCAAACAGTCTTCATACAATGAGATCCCCCTCTCTCATCTAAACTCAAGTCAGTACAGGCCCAGAGACAACAAACACTCCTCATACAATGAGATCCCCCCTCATTCTTCAAAACTCCACAGAGTACAGGCCAGAGACGTCAAACACTCCCCATACAATGGGATCCACCCCAATTCTTCTAAACTCCAGTGAGTACAGGCCCAGGGAGATCAAACACTGCTCATACAATGAGATACCCCCCATTCTTCAAAACTCCACAGAGTACAGGCCCAGAGACGTCAAACACTCCTCATACAAAGGGATCCACCCCAATTCTTCTAAACTCCAGTGAGTAAAGGCCCAGAGACATCAAGCACTCCTGATACAGTGCGAGCCCCCCTCATTCTTCTAAACTCCAGTGAGTACAGGCCCAGAGAAATCAAACACTCCTCATACAATGAGATCAACCCTCATTCTTTAACACTCCACTGAGTACAGGCCCAGAGACATCAAACACTCCTCATACAATGGGATCCACCCCAATTCTTCTAAGCTCCAGTGAGTAAAGGCCCAGAGACATCAAACACTCCTCATACAGTGAGATCCCCCCTCATTCTTCTAAACTCCAGTGAGTACAGGCCCAGAGACATCAAACACTCCTTATACAATGAGATCCCCCTCATTCTTCTAAACTCCAGTGAGTACAGGCCCAGAGAAATCAAACACTCCTCATACAATGAGATCCCCCTCATTCTTCTAAACTCCAGTGAGTACAGGCCCAGAGACGTCAAATACTCCTCATACAATGAGATCCGCCCTCATTCTTCTAAACTCCAGTGAGTACAGGCCCAGAGACATCAAACACTCCTCATACAATGAGATGCCCCCACATTCTTCTAAACTCCAGTGAGTACAGGCCCAGAGACATCAAACACTCCTCATACAATGAGATCCCCCCTCATTCTTCTAAACTCCAGTGACTACTGGCCCAGGGACATCAAACACTGCTCATACAATGAGATACCCCCCATTCTTCAAAACTCCACAGAGTACAGGCCCAGAGACGTCAAACACTCCTCATACTATGGGATCCACCCCAATTCTTCTAAACTCCAGTGAGTAAAGGCCCAGAGACATCAAGCACTCCTGATACAGTGCGAGCCCCCCTCATTCTTCTAAACTCCAGTGAGTACAGGCCCAGAGAAATCAAACACTCCTCATACAATGAGATCAACCCTCATTCTTTAACACTCCACTGAGTACAGGCCCAGAGACATCAAACACTCCTCATACAATGGGATCCACCCCAATTCTTCTAAGCTCCAGTGAGTAAAGGCCCAGAGACATCAAACACTCCTCATACAGTGAGATCCCCCCTCATTCTTCTAAACTCCAGTGAGTACAGGCCCAGAGACATCAAACACTCCTTATACAATGAGATCCCCCTCATTCTTCTAAACTCCAGTGAGTACAGGCCCAGAGAAATCAAACACTCCTCATACAATGAGATCCCCCTCATTCTTCTAAACTCCAGTGAGTACAGGACCAGAGACGTCAAATACTCCTCATACAATGAGATCCGCCCTCATTCTTCTAAACTCCAGTGAGTACAGGCCCAGAGACATCAAACACTCCTCATACAATGAGATGCCCCCACATTCTTCTAAACTCCAGTGAGTACAGGCCCAGAGACATCAAACACTCCTCATACAATGAGATCCCCCCTCATTCTTCTAAACTCCAGTGACTACTGGCCCAGGGACATCAAACACTGCTCATACAATGAGATACCCCCCATTCTTCAAAACTCCACAGAGTACAGGCCCAGAGACGTCAAACACTCCTCATACTATGGGATCCACCCCAATTCTTCTAAACTCCAGTGAGTAAAGGCCCAGAGACATCAAGCACTCCTGATACAGTGCGTTCCCCCCTCATTCTTCTAAACTCCAGTGAGTACAGGCCCAGAGAAATCAAACACTCCTCATACAATGAGATCACCCCTCATTCTTTAAAACTCCACTGAGTACAGGCCCAGAGACATCAAACACTCCTCATACAATGGGATCCACCCCAATTCTTCTAAGCTCCAGTGAGTAAAGGAGCAGAGACATCAAACACTCCTCATACAGTGAGATCCCCCCTCATTCTTCTAAACTCCAGTGAGTACAGGCCCAGAGACATCAAACACTCCTCACACAATGAGATCCCGCTCATTCTTCTAAACTCCAGTGAGTACAGGCCCAGAGACATCAAATACTCCTGATACAATGAGATCCGCCCTCAATCTTCTAAACTCCAGTGAGTACAGGCCCAGAGACATCAAACACTCCTCATACAATGAGATGCCCCCACATTCTTCTAAACTCCAGTGAGTACAGGCCCAGAAACATCAAACACACCTCACACAATGAGATTCCCCCTCATTTTTCTAAACTCCAGTGAGTACAGACCCAGAGAAATCAAACACTCCTCATACAATGTGATCACCCGTCATTCTTTAAAACTCCACTGAGTACAGGCCCAGAGACATCAAACACTCCTCATACAATGGGATCCACCCCAATTCTTCTAAGCTCGAGTGAGTACAGACCCAGAGACATCAAACACACCTCATACAGTGAGATCCCCCCTCATTCTTCTAAACTCCAGTGAGTACAGGCCCAGAGACATCAAACACTCCTTATACAATGAGATCCCCCACATTCTTCTAAACTCCAGTGAGTACAGGCCCAGAGAAATCAAACACTCCTCATACAATGAGATCCCCCTCATTCTTCTAAACTCCAGTGAGTACAGGCCCAGAGACGTCAAATACTCCTCATACAATGAGATCCGCCCTCATTCTTCTAAACTCCAGTGAGTACAGGCCTAGAGACATCAAACACACCTCATACAATGAGATCCCCCTCATTCTTCTGAACTCCAGTGAATACAGGCCCATAGATATCAAACGCTCCTCATACAATGAGATTCCCACCCTCATTCTTCTAAACTCCAGTGAGTACAGGCCCAGAGACATCAAACACTCCTCATACAATGAGATGCCCCCACATTCTTCTAAACTCCAGTGAGTACAGGCCCAGAGACATCAAACACTCCTCATACAATGAGATCCCCCCTCATTCTTCTAAACTCCAGTGACTACTGGCCCAGGGACATCAAACACTGCTCATACAATGAGATACCCCCCATTCTTCAAAACTCCACAGAGTACAGGCCCAGAGACGTCAAACACTCCTCATACTATGGGATCCACCCCAATTCTTCTAAACTCCAGTGAGTAAAGGCCCAGAGACATCAAGCACTCCTGATACAGTGCGAGCCCCCCTCATTCTTCTAAACTCCAGTGAGTACAGGCCCAGAGAAATCAAACACTCCTCATACAATGAGATCAACCCTCATTCTTTAACACTCCACTGAGTACAGGCCCAGAGACATCAAACACTCCTCATACAATGGGATCCACCCCAATTCTTCTAAGCTCCAGTGAGTAAAGGCCCAGAGACATCAAACACTCCTCATACAGTGAGATCCCCCCTCATTCTTCTAAACTCCAGTGAGTACAGGCCCAGAGACATCAAACACTCCTTATACAATGAGATCCCCCTCATTCTTCTAAACTCCAGTGAGTACAGGCCCAGAGAAATCAAACACTCCTCATACAATGAGATCCCCCTCATTCTTCTAAACTCCAGTGAGTACAGGCCCAGAGACGTCAAATACTCCTCATACAATGAGATCCGCCCTCATTCTTCTAAACTCCAGTGAGTACAGGCCCAGAGACATCAAACACTCCTCATACAATGAGATGCCCCCACATTCTTCTAAACTCCAGTGAGTACAGGCCCAGAGACATCAAACACTCCTCATACAATGAGATCCCCCCTCATTCTTCTAAACTCCAGTGACTACTGGCCCAGGGACATCAAACACTGCTCATACAATGAGATACCCCCCATTCTTCAAAACTCCACAGAGTACAGGCCCAGAGACGTCAAACACTCCTCATACTATGGGATCCACCCCAATTCTTCTAAACTCCAGTGAGTAAAGGCCCAGAGACATCAAGCACTCCTGATACAGTGCGTTCCCCCCTCATTCTTCTAAACTCCAGTGAGTACAGGCCCAGAGAAATCAAACACTCCTCATACAATGAGATCACCCCTCATTCTTTAAAACTCCACTGAGTACAGGCCCAGAGACATCAAACACTCCTCATACAATGGGATCCACCCCAATTCTTCTAAGCTCCAGTGAGTAAAGGAGCAGAGACATCAAACACTCCTCATACAGTGAGATCCCCCCTCATTCTTCTAAACTCCAGTGAGTACAGGCCCAGAGACATCAAACACTCCTCACACAATGAGATCCCGCTCATTCTTCTAAACTCCAGTGAGTACAGGCCCAGAGACATCAAATACTCCTGATACAATGAGATCCGCCCTCAATCTTCTAAACTCCAGTGAGTACAGGCCCAGAGACATCAAACACTCCTCATACAATGAGATGCCCCCACATTCTTCTAAACTCCAGTGAGTACAGGCCCAGAAACATCAAACACACCTCACACAATGAGATTCCCCCTCATTTTTCTAAACTCCAGTGAGTACAGACCCAGAGAAATCAAACACTCCTCATACAATGTGATCACCCGTCATTCTTTAAAACTCCACTGAGTACAGGCCCAGAGACATCAAACACTCCTCATACAATGGGATCCACCCCAATTCTTCTAAGCTCGAGTGAGTACAGACCCAGAGACATCAAACACACCTCATACAGTGAGATCCCCCCTCATTCTTCTAAACTCCAGTGAGTACAGGCCCAGAGACATCAAACACTCCTTATACAATGAGATCCCCCACATTCTTCTAAACTCCAGTGAGTACAGGCCCAGAGAAATCAAACACTCCTCATACAATGAGATCCCCCTCATTCTTCTAAACTCCAGTGAGTACAGGCCCAGAGACGTCAAATACTCCTCATACAATGAGATCCGCCCTCATTCTTCTAAACTCCAGTGAGTACAGGCCTAGAGACATCAAACACACCTCATACAATGAGATCCCCCTCATTCTTCTGAACTCCAGTGAATACAGGCCCATAGATATCAAACGCTCCTCATACAATGAGATTCCCACCCTCATTCTTCTAAACTCCAGCGAGTACAGGCCCAGAGACTTCTAACACTCCTCATACAATGACATCCCCCCTCGTTCTTCAAAGCTCCACTGCGTACAGGCCCGGAGAGATGAAACACTCCTCATATAATGAGATCCTTCTCATTCTTATAAACTGCAGTCTGTACAGGCCCAGAGACATCAAACACTCCTCATAAAATGTGATCCCCCCTCATTCTTCTAAACTCCAGTGAGTACAGGCCCAGAGACATGAAACACTCCTCATACAATGAGATCCCCCCTCATTCTTCTAAACTCCAGTGAGTACAGGCCCAGAGACATCAAACACTCCTCATACAATGAGATCCCCCCTCATTCTTCTAAACTCCAGTGAGTACAGGCCCAGAGATATCAAACACTCCTCACACAATGAGATCCCCCTCATTCTTTTAAACTCCAGTGAGTACAGGCCCAGAGACATCAAGTACTCCTGATACAATGAGATCCGCCCTCAATCTTCTAAACTCCAGTGAGTACAGGCCCAGAGACATCAAACACTCCTCATACAATGAGATGCCCCCTCATTGTTCTAAACTCGAGTGAGTTCAGGCTCAAAGACATCAATCACTCCTCATACAACGAGATTCCCCGTCATTATTCTAAACTCCAGTCAGTACAGGCCCAGAGACATCAAACACTCCTCATACAATGAGATCCCCCTCATTCTTCAAAACTCCACAGAGTACAGGCCCAAAGACATCAAACACTCCTCATACAATGAGATCCCCCTTTTTCTATTAAACTGCCGTCAGTACAGGCCCAGAGAACTCAAACACTCCTCATACAATGAGGTCCCTCCCTCATTCTGCTAATCTCCAGTGAATAAGGCCCAGAGACTTCAAACACTCCTCACACAATGAGATCGCCGTCATTCTTCTAAACTCCAGTGAGTACAGGCCCAAAGACATCAAACACTCCTCATACAATGAGATTCCCCCCCTCATTCTTCTAAACTCCAGAGAGTACAGGCCCAGAGACATCAAACTCTCCTCATACAATGAGATCCCTCCCTCAATCTGCTAAACTCCAGTGAGTGCAGGCCCAGAGACATCAAACACTTCTCATACAATGTAATCCCCCCTCATTCTTCTAGACTCCAGTGAGTACAGTCCCAGAAATATCAAACACTCCTCATACCATGAGATCCCCCCTCATTCTTCTAAACTCCAGTGAGTACAGGCCCATAGACTTCAAACACTCCTCATATAATGAGATCACCCCTCATTCTTTAAAACTCCACTGAGTACAGGCCCAGAGACGTCAAACACTCCTCATACAATGGGTTCCCCACCAATTCTTCTAAACCCCAGTGAGTAAAGGCCCAGAGACATCAAACACTCCTCATACAATGAGATCCCCCCTCATTCTTCTAAACTCCAGTGAGTACAGTCCCAGAGACATCAAACACTCCTCATACAATGAGATCCCCCTCATTCTTCTAAACTCCAGTGAGTACAGGCCCAGAGACATCAAGTACTCCTGATACAATGAGATCCGCCCTCAATCTTCTAAACTCCAGTGAGTTCAGGCCCAGAGACATCAAACACTCCTCATACAATGAGATGCCCCCTCATTCTTCTAAACTCCAGTGAGTACAGGCCCAGAGACATCAAACACTCCTCATACAATGAGATGCCCCCTCATTGTTCTAAACTCCAGTGAGTTCAGTCTCAAAGACATCAAACACTCCTCATACAACGAGATTCCAGTCATTATTCTAAACTCCAGTGAGTACAGGCCCAGAGACATCAAACACTCCTCATACAATGAGATCCCCCTCATTCTTCTTAACTCCAGTGAGTACAGGCCCAGAGACATCAAACAATCCTCATACAATGAGATCCCCACTCATTCTTCTAAACTCCAGTGAGCACAGGCCTAGAGACATCAAACAATCCTCATACAATGAGATCCCCCCTCATTCTTCCACACTCCAGTGAGAACAGGCCCAGAGACATCAAACACTCCTCATACAATGAGATGCCCCCTCATTCTTCTAAACTCCAGTGAGTACAGGCCCAGAGAAATCAAACACTCCTCATACAATGAGATCCCCCTCATTCTTGTAAACTCCAGTGAGTACAGGCCCAGAGACATCAAACACTCCTCATACAATAAGATCCCCCTTTTTCTATTAAACTGAGGTCAGTACAGGCCCAGAGATATCAAACACTCCTCAAACACTGAGATCCACCCTCATTCTTCTAAACTCCAGAGGGTACAGGCCCAAATATGTCAAACAGTCCTCATACAATGAGATCCCCCTCACTCTTCTAAACTCAAGTCAGTTCAGGCCCAGAGACAACAAATACTCCTCATACAATGAGATCCCCCCTCATTCTTCAAAACTCCACAGAGTACAGGCACAGAGACGTCAAACACTCCTCATACAAAGGGATCTACCCCAATTCTTCTAAGCTCCAGTGAGTAAATGCCCAGAGACATCAAACACTCCTCATACAATGAGATGCCGCCTCATTCTTCTAAACTCCAGTGTGTGCAGGCTCAAAGACATCAAACACTCCTCATACAACGAGATTCCCCGTCATTCATCTAAACTCCAGTGAGTACAGGCCCAAAGACATCAAACACTCCTCATACAATGAGATCCCCCTTTTTCTCTTAAACTGCCGTCAGTACAGGCCCAGAGACATCAAACACTCCTCATACAATGAGGTCCCTCCCTCATTCTGCTAATCTCCAGTGAATAAGGCCCAGAGACTTCAAACACTCCTCACACAATGAGATCGCCGTCATTCTTCTAAACTCCAGTGAGTACAGGACCAGAGACATCAAACACTCCTCATACAATGAGATTCCCCCCCTCATTCTTCTAAACTCCAGAGAGTACAGGCCCAGAGACATCAAGCTCTCCTCATACAATGAGATCCCTCCCTCATTCTGCTAAACTCCAGTGAGTGCAGGCCCAGAGACATCAAACACTCCTCATACAATGAGATCCCCCCTCATTCTTCTAAACTCCAGTGAGTACAGGCCCAGAGACATCAAACACTGCTCATACAATGAGATCCCCTTTCATTCTTCTAGCCTCCAGTGAGTACAGGCCCGGAGACATCAAAGACTCCTCATACAATGAGATCCCCCCTCATTCTTCTAAACTCCAGTGAGTACAGACCCAGAGAAATCAAACACTCCTCATACAATGTGATCACCCCTCATTCTTTAAAACTCCACTGAGTACAGGCCCAGAGACATCAAACACTCCTCATACAATGGGATCCACCCCAATTCTTCTAAGCTCGAGTGAGTACAGACCCAGAGACATCAAACACACCTCATACAGTGAGATCCCCCCTCATTCTTCTAAACTCCAGTGAGTACAGGCCCAGAGACATCAAACACTCCTTATACAATGAGATCCCCCTCATTCTTCTAAACTCCAGTGAGTACAGGCCCAGAGAAATCAAACACTCCTCATACAATGAGATCCCCCTCATTCTTCTAAACTCCAGTGAGTACAGGCCCAGAGACGTCAAATACTCCTCATACAATGAGATCCGCCCTCATTCTTCTAAACTCCAGTGAGTACAGGCCCAGAGACATCAAACACTCCTCATACAATGAGATGCCCCCACATTCTTCTAAACTCCAGTGAGTACAGGCCCAGAGACATCAAACACTCCTCATACAATGAGATCCCCCCTCATTCTTCTAAACTCCAGTGACTACTGGCCCAGGGACATCAAACACTGCTCATACAATGAGATACCCCCCATTCTTCAAAACTCCACAGAGTACAGGCCCAGAGACGTCAAACACTCCTCATACTATGGGATCCACCCCAATTCTTCTAAACTCCAGTGAGTAAAGGCCCAGAGACATCAAGCACTCCTGATACCGTGCGTTCCCCCCTCATTCTTCTAAACTCCAGTGAGTACAGGCCCAGAGAAATCAAACACTCCTCATACAATGAGATCACCCCTCATTCTTTAAAACTCCACTGAGTACAGGCCCAGAGACATCAAACACTCCTCATACAATGGGATCCACCCCAATTCTTCTAAGCTCCAGTGAGTAAAGGAGCAGAGACATCAAACACTCCTCATACAGTGAGATCCCCCCTCATTCTTCTAAACTCCAGTGAGTACAGGCCCAGAGACATCAAACACTCCTCACACAATGAGATCCCGCTCATTCTTCTAAACTCCAGTGAGTACAGGCCCAGAGACATCAAATACTCCTGATACAATGAGATCCGCCCTCAATCTTCTAAACTCCAGTGAGTACAGGCCCAGAGACATCAAACACTCCTCATACAATGAGATGCCCCCACATTCTTCTAAACTCCAGTGAGTACAGGCCCAGAAACATCAAACACACCTCACACAATGAGATTCCCCCTCATTTTTCTAAACTCCAGTGAGTACAGACCCAGAGAAATCAAACACTCCTCATACAATGTGATCACCCGTCATTCTTTAAAACTCCACTGAGTACAGGCCCAGAGACATCAAACACTCCTCATACAATGGGATCCACCCCAATTCTTCTAAGCTCGAGTGAGTACAGACCCAGAGACATCAAACACACCTCATACAGTGAGATCCCCCCTCATTCTTCTAAACTCCAGTGAGTACAGGCCCAGAGACATCAAACACTCCTTATACAATGAGATCCCCCACATTCTTCTAAACTCCAGTGAGTACAGGCCCAGAGAAATCAAACACTCCTCATACAATGAGATCCCCCTCATTCTTCTAAACTCCAGTGAGTACAGGCCCAGAGACGTCAAATACTCCTCATACAATGAGATCCGCCCTCATTCTTCTAAACTCCAGTGAGTACAGGCCTAGAGACATCAAACACACCTCATACAATGAGATCCCCCTCATTCTTCTGAACTCCAGTGAATACAGGCCCATAGATATCAAACGCTCCTCATACAATGAGATTCCCACCCTCATTCTTCTAAACTCCAGCGAGTACAGGCCCAGAGACTTCTAACACTCCTCATACAATGACATCCCCCCTCGTTCTTCAAAGCTCCACTGCGTACAGGCCCGGAGAGATGAAACACTCCTCATATAATGAGATCCTTCTCATTCTTATAAACTGCAGTCTGTACAGGCCCAGAGACATCAAACACTCCTCATAAAATGTGATCCCCCCTCATTCTTCTAAACTCCAGTGAGTACAGGCCCAGAGACATGAAACACTCCTCATACAATGAGATCCCCCCTCATTCTTCTAAACTCCAGTGAGTACAGGCCCAGAGACATCAAACACTCCTCATACAATGAGATCCCCCCTCATTCTTCTAAACTCCAGTGAGTACAGGCCCAGAGATATCAAACACTCCTCACACAATGAGATCCCCCTCATTCTTTTAAACTCCAGTGAGTACAGGCCCAGAGACATCAAGTACTCCTGATACAATGAGATCCGCCCTCAATCTTCTAAACTCCAGTGAGTACAGGCCCAGAGACATCAAACACTCCTCATACAATGAGATGCCCCCTCATTGTTCTAAACTCGAGTGAGTTCAGGCTCAAAGACATCAATCACTCCTCATACAACGAGATTCCCCGTCATTATTCTAAACTCCAGTCAGTACAGGCCCAGAGACATCAAACACTCCTCATACAATGAGATCCCCCTCATTCTTCAAAACTCCACAGAGTACAGGCCCAAAGACATCAAACACTCCTCATACAATGAGATCCCCCTTTTTCTATTAAACTGCCGTCAGTACAGGCCCAGAGAACTCAAACACTCCTCATACAATGAGGTCCCTCCCTCATTCTGCTAATCTCCAGTGAATAAGGCCCAGAGACTTCAAACACTCCTCACACAATGAGATCGCCGTCATTCTTCTAAACTCCAGTGAGTACAGGCCCAGAGACATCAAACTCTCCTCATACAATGAGATCCCTCCCTCAATCTGCTAAACTCCAGTGAGTGCAGGCCCAGAGACATCAAACACTTCTCATACAATGTAATCCCCCCTCATTCTTCTAGACTCCAGTGAGTACAGTCCCAGAAATATCAAACACTCCTCATACCATGAGATCCCCCCTCATTCTTCTAAACTCCAGTGAGTACAGGCCCATAGACTTCAAACACTCCTCATATAATGAGATCACCCCTCATTCTTTAAAACTCCACTGAGTACAGGCCCAGAGACGTCAAACACTCCTCATACAATGGGTTCCCCACCAATTCTTCTAAACCCCAGTGAGTAAAGGCCCAGAGACATCAAACACTCCTCATACAATGAGATCCCCCCTCATTCTTCTAAACTCCAGTGAGTACAGTCCCAGAGACATCAAACACTCCTCATACAATGAGATCCCCCTCATTCTTCTAAACTCCAGTGAGTACAGGCCCAGAGACATCAAGTACTCCTGATACAATGAGATCCGCCCTCAATCTTCTAAACTCCAGTGAGTTCAGGCCCAGAGACATCAAACACTCCTCATACAATGAGATGCCCCCTCATTCTTCTAAACTCCAGTGAGTACAGGCCCAGAGACATCAAACACTCCTCATACAATGAGATGCCCCCTCATTGTTCTAAACTCCAGTGAGTTCAGTCTCAAAGACATCAAACACTCCTCATACAACGAGATTCCAGTCATTATTCTAAACTCCAGTGAGTACAGGCCCAGAGACATCAAACACTCCTCATACAATGAGATCCCCCTCATTCTTCTTAACTCCAGTGAGTACAGGCCCAGAGACATCAAACAATCCTCATACAATGAGATCCCCACTCATTCTTCTAAACTCCAGTGAGCACAGGCCTAGAGACATCAAACAATCCTCATACAATGAGATCCCCCCTCATTCTTCCACACTCCAGTGAGAACAGGCCCAGAGACATCAAACACTCCTCATACAATGAGATGCCCCCTCATTCTTCTAAACTCCAGTGAGTACAGGCCCAGAGAAATCAAACACTCCTCATACAATGAGATCCCCCTCATTCTTGTAAACTCCAGTGAGTACAGGCCCAGAGACATCAAACACTCCTCATACAATAAGATCCCCCTTTTTCTATTAAACTGAGGTCAGTACAGGCCCAGAGATATCAAACACTCCTCAAACACTGAGATCCACCCTCATTCTTCTAAACTCCAGAGGGTACAGGCCCAAATATGTCAAACAGTCCTCATACAATGAGATCCCCCTCACTCTTCTAAACTCAAGTCAGTTCAGGCCCAGAGACAACAAATACTCCTCATACAATGAGATCCCCCCTCATTCTTCAAAACTCCACAGAGTACAGGCACAGAGACGTCAAACACTCCTCATACAAAGGGATCTACCCCAATTCTTCTAAGCTCCAGTGAGTAAATGCCCAGAGACATCAAACACTCCTCATACAATGAGATGCCGCCTCATTCTTCTAAACTCCAGTGTGTGCAGGCTCAAAGACATCAAACACTCCTCATACAACGAGATTCCCCGTCATTCATCTAAACTCCAGTGAGTACAGGCCCAAAGACATCAAACACTCCTCATACAATGAGATCCCCCTTTTTCTCTTAAACTGCCGTCAGTACAGGCCCAGAGACATCAAACACTCCTCATACAATGAGGTCCCTCCCTCATTCTGCTAATCTCCAGCGAGTACAGGCCCAGAGACTTCTAACACTCCTCATACCATGACATCCCCCCTCGTTCTTCAAAGCTCCACTGCGTACAGGCCCGGAGAGATGAAACACTCCTCATATAATGAGATCCTTCTCATTCTTATAAACTGCAGTCTGTACAGGCCCAGAGACATCAAACACTCCTCATACAATGAGATCCCCCCTCATTCTTCTAAACTCCAGTGAGTACAGGCCCAGAGACATGAAACACTCCTCATACAATGAGATCCCCCCTCATTCTTCTAAACTCCAGTGAGTACAGGCCCAGAGACATCAAACACTCCTCATACAATGAGATCCCCCCTCATTCTTCTAAACTCCAGTGAGTACAGGCCCAGAGACATCAAACACTCCTCATACAATGAGATCCCCCTCATTCTTTTAAACTCCAGTGAGTACAGGCCCAGAGACATCAAGTACTCCTGATACAATGAGATCCGCCCTCAATCTTCTAAACTCCAGTGAGTACAGGCCCAGAGACATCAAACACTCCTCATACAATGAGATGCTCCCTCATTGTTCTAAACTCGAGTGAGTTCAGGCTCAAAGACATCAATCACTCCTCATACAACGAGATTCCCCGTCATTATTCTAAACTCCAGTCAGTACAGGCCCAGAGACATCAAACACACCTCATACAATGAGATCCCCCTCATTCTTCAAAACTCCACAGAGTACAGGCCCAAAGACATCAAACACTCCTCATACAATGAGATCCCCCTTTTTCTATTAAACTGCCGTCAGTACAGGCCCAGAGACATCAAACACTCCTCATACAATGAGGTCCCTCCCTCATTCTGCTAATCTCCAGTGAATAAGGCCCAGAGACTTCAAACACTCCTCACACAATGAGATCGCCGTCATTCTTCTAAACTCCAGTGAGTACAGGCCCAGAGACATCAAACACTCCTCATACAATGAGATTCCCCCCCTCATTCTTCTAAACTCCAGAGAGTACAGGCCCAGAGACATCAAACTCTCCTCATACAATGAGATCCCTCCCTCAATCTGCTAAACTCCAGTGAGTGCAGGCCCAGAGACATCAAACACTTCTCATACAATGAGATCCGCCCTCATTCTTCTAAACTCCAGTGAGTACAGGCCCAGAGACATCAAGTACTCCTGATACAATGAGATCCGCCCTCAATCTTCTAAACTCCAGTGAGTTCAGGCCCAGAGACATCAAACACTCCTCATACAATGAGATCCCCCTCATTCTTGTAAACTCCAGTGAGTACAGGCCCAGAGATATCAAACACTCCTCATACAATGAGATCCCCCTCATTCTTCTTAACTCCAGTGAGTACAGGCCCAGAGACATCAAACAATCCTCATACAATGAGATCCCCCCTCATTCTTCTAAACTCCAGTGAGCACAGGCCTAGAGACATCAAACACTCCTCATACAATGAGATCCCCCCTCATTCTTCCACACTCCAGTGAGAACAGGCCCAGAGACATCAAACACTCCTCATACAATGAGATGCCCCCTCATTCTTCTAAACTCCAGTGAGTACAGGCCCAGAGAAATCAAACACTCCTCATACAATGAGATCCCCCTCATTCTTGTAAACTCCAGTGAGTACAGGCCCAGAGACATCAAACACTCCTCATACAATAAGATCCCCCTTTTTCTATTAAACTGCGGTCAGTACAGGCCCAGAGATATCAAACACTCCTCAAACACTGAGATCCACCCTCATTCTTCTAAACTCCAGAGGGTACAGGCCCAAATATGTCAAACAGTCCTCATACAATGAGATCCCCCTCACTCTTCTAAACTCAAGTCAGTTCAGGCCCAGAGACAACAAATACTCCTCATACAATGAGATCCCCTCTCATTCTTCAAAACTCCACAGAGTACAGGCACAGAGACGTCAAACACTCCTCATACAAAGGGATCTACCCCAATTCTTCTAAACTCCAGTGAGTAAATGCCCAGAGACATCAAACACTCCTCATACAATGAGATGCCGCCTCATTCTTCTAAACTCCAGTGAGTGCAGGCTCAAAGACATCAAACACTCCTCATACAACGAGATTCCCCGTCATTCATCTAAACTCCAGTGAGTACAGGCCCAAAGACATCAAACACTCCTCATACAATGAGATCCCCCTTTTTCTCTTAAACTGCCGTCAGTACAGGCCCAGAGACATCAAACACTCCTCATACAATCAGGTCCCTCCCTCATTCTGCTAATCTCCAGTGAATAACGCCCAGAGACTTCAAACACTCCTCACACAATGAGATCGCAGTCATTCTTCTAAACTCCAGTGAGTACAGGTCCAGAGACATCAAACACTCCTCATACAATGAGATTCCCCCCCTCATTCTTCTAAACTCCAGGGTGTACAGGCCCAGAGACATCAAGCTCTCCTCATACAATGAGATCCCTCCCTCATTCTGCTAAACTCCAGTGAGTGCAGGCCCAGAGACATCAAACACTCATCATACAATGAGATGCCCCCTCATTCTTCTAAACTCCAGTGAGTGCAGGCCCAAAGACATCAAACACTCCTCATACAATGAGATCCCCCTTTTTCTATTAAACTGCCGTCAGTACAGGCCCAGAGACATCAAACACTCCTCATACAATGAGGTCCCTCCCTCATTCTGCTAATCTCCAGTGAATAAGGCCCAGAGACTTCAAACACTCCTCACACAATGAGATCGCCGTCATTCTTCTAAACTCCAGTGAGTACAGGCCCAGAGACATCAAACACTCCTCATACAATGAGATTCCCCCCCTCATTCTTCTAAACTCCAGAGAGTACAGGCCCAGAGACATCAAACTCTCCTCATACAATGAGATCCCTCCCTCATTCTGCTAAACTCCAGTGAGTGCAGGCCCAGAGACATCAAACACTCCTCATACAATGAGATCCCCCCTCATTCTTCTAAACTCCAGTGAGTACAGGCTCAGAGACATCAAACACTCCTCATACAATGAGATGCCCCCTCATTCTTCTAAACTCCAGTGAGTACAGGCCCAGAGACATCAAACACTCCTCATACAATGAGATGCCCCCTCATTCTTCTAAACTCCAGTGAGTGCAGGCTCAAAGACATCAAACACTCCTCATACAACGAGATTCCCCGTCATTCATCTAAACTCCAGTGAGTACAGGCCCAAAGACATCAAACACTCCTCATACAATGAGATGCCCCTTTTTCTATTAAACTGCCGTCAGTACAGGCCCAGAGACGTCAAACACTCCTCATACAATGAGATTCCCCCCCTCATTCTTCTAAACTCCAGAGAGTACAGGCCCAGAGACATCAAACTCTCCTCATACAATGAGATCCCTCCCTCATTCTGCTAAACTCCAGTGAGTGCAGGCCCAGAGTCATCAAACACTTCTCATACAATGTAATCCCCCCTCATTCTTCTAAACTCCAGTGAGTACAGTCCCAGAAAAATCAAACACTCCTCATACCATGAGATCCCCCCTCATTCTTCTAAACTCCAGTGAGTACAGGCCCATAGACTTCAAGCACTCCTCATACAATGAGATCACCCCTCATTCTTTAAAACTCCACTGAGTACAGGCCCAGAGACGTCAAACACTCCTCATACAATGGGTTCCCCACCAATTCTTCTAAACCCCAGTGAGTAAAGGCCCAGAGACATCAAACACTCCTCATACAATGAGATCCCCCCTCATTCTTCTAAACTCCAGTGAGTACAGGCCCAGAGACATCAAACACTCCTCATACAATGAGATCCCCCTCATTCTTCTAAACTCCAGTTAGTA
Source organism: Hypanus sabinus (assembly GCF_030144855.1). Lineage (NCBI taxonomy): Eukaryota > Metazoa > Chordata > Chondrichthyes > Myliobatiformes > Dasyatidae > Hypanus > Hypanus sabinus. The sequence goes on from NW_026781657.1 coordinate 209,792, forward strand.
CAGGCCCAGAGACATCAAACACTCCTCATACAATGAGATCCCCCCTCATTCTTCTAAACTCCAGTGAGCACAGGCCGAGAGACTTCAAACACTCCTCATACAATGGGTTCCCCACCAATTCTTCTAAACCCCAGTGAGTAAAGGCCCAGAGACATCAAACACTCCTCATACAATGAGATCCCCCCTCATTCTTCCACACTCAAGTGAGAACAGGCCCAGAGACATCAAACACTCCTCATACAATGAGATGCCCCCTCATTCTTCTAATCTCCAGTGAGTACAGGCCCAGAGAAATCAAACACTCCTCATACAATGTAATCCCCCCTCATTCTTCTAAACTCCAGTGAGTACAGTCCCAGAAAAATCAAACACTCCTCATACCATGAGATCCCCCCTCATTCTTCTAAACTCCAGTGAGTACAGGCCCATAGACTTCAAACACTCCTCATACAATGAGATCACCCCTCATTCTTTAAAACTCCACTGAGTACAGGCCCAGAGACGTCAAACACTCCTCATACAATGGGTTCCCCACCAATTCTTCTAAACCCCAGTGAGTAAAGGCCCAGAGACATCAAACACTCCTCATACAATGAGATCCCCCCTCATTCTTCTAAACTCCAGTGAGTACAGGCCCAGAGACATCAAACACTCCTCATACAATGAGATCCCCCTCATTCTTCTAAACTCCAGTGAGTACAGGCCCAGAGACATCAAACACTCCTCATACAATGAGATCCCCCCTCATTCTTCTAAACTCCAGTGAGCACAGGCCGAGAGACTTCAAACACTCCTCATACAATGGGTTCCCCACCAATTCTTCTAAACCCCAGTGAGTAAAGGCCCAGAGACATCAAACACTCCTCATACAATGAGATTCCCCGTCATTCATCTAAACTCCAGTGAGTACAGGCCCAAAGACATCAACCACTCCTCATACAATGAGATCCCCCTTTTTCTATTAAACTGCCGTCAGTACAGGCCCAGAGACATCAAACACTCCTCATACAATGAGGTCCCTCACTCATTCTGCTAATCTCCAGTGAATAAGGCCCAGAGACTTCAAACACTCCTCACACAATGAGATCGCCGTCATTCTTCTAAACTCCAGTGAGTACAGGCCCAGAGACATCAAACACTCCTCATACAATGAGATTCCCCCCCTCATTCTTCTAAACTCCAGAGAGTACAGGCCCAGAGACATCAAACTCTCCTCATACAATGAGATCCCCCCTCATTCTTATAAACTGCAGTCTGTACAGGCCCAGAGACATCAAACACTTCTCATACAATGAGATCACCCCTCATTCGTTAAAACTCCACTGAGTACAGGCCCAGAGACATCAAACACTCCTCATACAATGTAATCCTCCCTCATTCTTCTAAACTCCAGTGAGTACAGGCCCAGAGAAATCAAACACTCCTCATACAATGAGATCACCCCTCATTCGTTAAATCTCCACTGAGTACAGGCCCAGAGACATCAAACACTCCTCATACAATGGGATCCAACCCAATTCTTCTAAGCTCCAGTGAGTAAAGACCCAGAGACATCAAACACTCCTCATACAGTGAGATCCCCCCTCATTCTTCTAAACTCCAGTGAGTACAGGCCCAGAGACATCAAACACTCCTTATGCAATGAGATCCCCCTCATTCTTCTAAACTCCAGTGAGTACAGGCCCAGAGAAATCAAACACTCCTCATACATTGAGATCCCCCTCATTCTTCTAAACTCCAGTGAGTACAGGCCCAGAGACGTCAAATACTCCTCATACAATGAGATCCACCCTCATTCTTCTAAACTCCAGTGAGTACAGGCCTAGAGACATCAAACACACCTCATACAATGAGATCCCCCTCATTCTTCTAAACTCCAGTGAATACAGGCCCAGAGATATCAAACACTCCTCATACAATGAGGTCCCTCCCTCATTCTGCTAATCTCCAGTGAATAAGGCCCAGAGACTTCAAACACTCCTCACACAATGAGATCGCCGTCATTCTTCTAAACTCCAGTGAGTACAGGCCCAGAGACATCAAACACTCCTCATACAATGAGATTCCCCCCCTCATTCTTCTAAACTCCAGAGAGTACAGGCCCAGAGACATCAAACTCTCCTCATACAATGAGATCCCTCCCTCATTCTGCTAAACTCCAGTGAGTGCAGGCCCAGAGACATCAAACACTTCTCATACAATGTAATCCCCCCTCATTCTTCTAAACTCCAGTGAGTACAGTCCCAGAAAAATCAAACACTCCTCATACCATGAGATCCCCCCTCATTCTTCTAAACTCCAGTGAGTACAGGCCCATAGACTTCAAACACTCCTCATACAATGAGATCACCCCTCATTCTTTAAAACTCCACTGAGTACAGGCCCAGAGACGTCAAACACTCCTCATACAATGGGTTCCCCACCAATTCTTCTAAACCCCAGTGAGTAAAGGCCCAGAGACATCAAACACTCCTCATACAATGAGATCCCCCCTCATTCTTCTAAACTCCAGTGAGTACAGGCCCAGAGACATCAAACACTCCTCATACAATGAGATCCCCCTCATTCTTCTAAACTCCAGTTAGTACAGGCCCAGAGACATCAAACACTCCTCATACAATGAGATCCCCCCTCATTCTTCTAAACTCCAGTGAGCACAGGCCGAGAGACTTCAAACACTCCTCATACAATGGGTTCCCCACCAATTCTTCTAAACCCCAGTGAGTAAAGGCCCAGAGACATCAAACACTCCTCATACAATGAGATCCCCCCTCATTCTTCCACACTCAAGTGAGAACAGGCCCAGAGACATCAAACACTCCTCATACAATGAGATGCCCCCTCATTCTTCTAATCTCCAGTGAGTACAGGCCCAGAGAAATCAAACACTCCTCATACAATGTAATCCCCCCTCATTCTTCTAAACTCCAGTGAGTACAGTCCCAGAAAAATCAAACACTCCTCATACCATGAGATCCCCCCTCATTCTTCTAAACTCCAGTGAGTACAGGCCCATAGACTTCAAACACTCCTCATACAATGAGATCACCCCTCATTCTTTAAAACTCCACTGAGTACAGGCCCAGAGACGTCAAACACTCCTCATACAATGGGTTCCCCACCAATTCTTCTAAACCCCAGTGAGTAAAGGCCCAGAGACATCAAACACTCCTCATACAATGAGATCCCCCCTCATTCTTCTAAACTCCAGTGAGTACAGGCCCAGAGACATCAAACACTCCTCATACAATGAGATCCCCCTCATTCTTCTAAACTCCAGTGAGTACAGGCCCAGAGACATCAAACACTCCTCATACAATGAGATCCCCCCTCATTCTTCTAAACTCCAGTGAGCACAGGCCGAGAGACTTCAAACACTCCTCATACAATGGGTTCCCCACCAATTCTTCTAAACCCCAGTGAGTAAAGGCCCAGAGACATCAAACACTCCTCATACAATGAGATTCCCCGTCATTCATCTAAACTCCAGTGAGTACAGGCCCAAAGACATCAACCACTCCTCATACAATGAGATCCCCCTTTTTCTATTAAACTGCCGTCAGTAC